>NC_029776.3:27886358-27886792 GCF_000817695.3 Arachis duranensis
TATATATTATTAAAATTATTGAACATTTTCAAATTAGAAGAATTTTTTTTTTCTTTTGCTAGTTGGCGTACAATGTATTGTCATCATTGAGGTTTAATTTGTATGCTTCCTTATTTTTAAAGAGGATAGTTAATTAATTATTTCATCCGATAATATTAATTAATTTTTTTAAATTCTATTTTTATTTTTATATTTTTTCTTTTTTTTTTCTTCCTAACACTAGAACTTCTTTCCTTGTCATTAGCTGACCATTATTGTCGATGACCACTGCCGTTGGTCAGCCATTCGTCGTTGGAATTATCTTAAATTTTAAATTTTTTAAAAATAAATGTCAAAAAAATAAATTTACAGTAAAAAATGACTAATGTTAGATAATTAAAAAGTTAATTTTCTATATTTATTTATTTTTAAATTATTCTTCACATTTAAAATAT
>NC_029776.3:27887049-27920557 GCF_000817695.3 Arachis duranensis
ATATATATGCTTGGCCCGTTTCTTGCCGAAGATCATGCAGATATTTTTAGTTGTCAAATTGGGATTGAATTAGCTTGTGGTGTGTCACAGCCTAGGCCTACAGGGGAAAAAGGAAAAAGAAAAACCAAAAGTAAGGGATAATTCAATGCAAAGTTGTAAAAATCGAATTGAGTGAAGTATTCGACTAGAAAATCGGATCCCAAATCGGAGTCGATTCAATTTTAGGATAGGACCGTTTAAGGTTGAAAATCGACATAAACTAATGAGAACCGGAGAAAATTCAGTTTGCAAAGAAAATTTTAAATAAGTATGGTTTGAACTCAAGATTTTTAAATTAGAGCTAATATTCAGCTTGTCACCCAATTATGATACTTTTTAGTAAGGGGTAAGTATTGTTTTGATTCCTAACGTTTATGGTTAAAATCGAAACCGTTTAATTTTTTATTTAGAATTGTTTCAAATATTTTATTTCGTATTAAAATTGTCCTTTTAATTTTTTATGGACAAAAATACTCTCCACCACCACCAGCATCTTTATTACCACCACCACCTCCCTTACTCCTACTAAATACTAATAATCAGATTCAAGAACACCAACAATAATACTTTATTCAAATTCAGAAACAACAACATTAAATTTAACAACAAAATCAATAGAAGCAGAAGCAGACACAGAAGCAGAAGTAAAAGCTCAAACAGAAATAGAAGAAGCAGAAACAGAAAAAGTAGAAACAAAAACTCAAGCAGAAACAGAAAGTAGAAGTCGAAGCAACCAAAAGTAGAAAGTAGAGGCCGAAGCAACAAAAAGCAGAAAGTAGAAGCCGAAGCAAGAAGCAGAAGTAGAAGAAGAAACAGGGAGGTGCAGTGACGAGGCGGCGAGGTGAGACGGTGAGGTGCAGCAGCGAGGTCGGTAGCAGCGGCGACAGTGGCAGAGCGCAACGGCAAACTCTGTAACTGGCTTGCGTCTCTTTTCTCCCTCGCGAGCTCTGATTTCTAGCGGCGACGACGGCTCCAAGCTTCGCCGGCGCCGTCCTCCTTCCCCTTTCCCCGGCACCTTTCCCTTTTCCTTTCTCCTGTCCCCTGCGTTCTTTTCTCTTTTTTTTTTAAGTTTTATAATTTTTATTTATTAGAATAGGTGAAATTTAGTAATAAAATTAAAAAATTTTATTAAAAAGGACGATTTTAATATAAAATAAAACATTGAGGATGATTATAAATAGAAAATTATGTTGGAAACGGTTTCGATTCTAACCCTAAACGTTATGGACCAAAATAATACTTATCCCTTATTAGTTACTAACCCAATACTTATTTTAGGTTCAGAATTCAATTAAAGGTTTTATATCAAAGTGCTACAACAATTTTTGTACTATTTGATGGAAAAGCAAAAATATTGTTGGTATAATTGCTTTAAATCTAATGACACTCCAAAAAAATAATGACATTGAAGGCCTAATTAAAAAATTTGTGCAACCTAACACTTATATTTGGAATCAAAGTAAATGATTTTAATCTCAAAAAAGGTTAAAAAAATATTTATTATAAAAACAAATATTATAATTTTATATAATTATTTAAATAAAATTAAATTTATCGATTTAATCAATCACTCATCATCGATTAAACTAATAAACCAATAAACAATAACTTAACTAGGATTCAATGCATATATATGTAAGGAAAGGAAAGCATATATAGGAAGAGAAAGCCATTTTTCTTGAAATGATTAGTTCGGTATGAAAGTGGAGAAAATATGTAGAAGATTATTATTATTCCATTATTTGGGTCCAAGAACATGTTTTACACGCTTATTATGTTTACTTTAATTTCTTTCCAAGCTATGATTTCTATTGAATTCATAGTAATTAATTTTCCTTTATTTCATACCTCTCATGTTAGCTTTCAATAAGAACTTGAAAGAAAGTTTAAGGTAAGTTTCTAGAAAGTAAAGCTTGCACGTTAAGTAATCAAGTCTCATACGCACAAAAAGAGGACAGTTTATCATTTCCTTTTGTTATTTGATAACCTTTTCCATCATAATAATTTTGTCTGTTTTTTTTTTTTTTAAGTAAATGAAGAACTAGAGATACTGTAGATAGTTAACATTCTTCATATCTCTGGAAACTTAATATAACAAGTGCATGCTATGTTGTTTATGCTGGGGTAACTATAGTAGTTATGGTGTGTTAAAAAACACTAAACTAATTTAGATTAGTAGAATAATTAATTAATTCGTCCATTTAAGTAAATATATATTGAGAATTTAAAAAGATACCGTAAATAAAAAAAAAGGCGATACTAATATTAAAATAATAGTTTTTATTATATAATAATACTTTTAATAAAAAAAGATATTTTTACTAATGTATTATCATTTTTAAAATTTATTATCAAAATACTATTATTTTAAATCTAATTACTCAAATATAATCCTTTTAGTTAGGTGACAGCTATTTTTTATTTTTAATTATAATTAATTATCGTAATATAAGAAGAGTGACATCTAAATTTAATTAAAAAAATATTTTAATATTAAATTTCAATAAAACATACATTGATAAAAAACCTAAAAAATATTATTAATATATAAAAAATGATTTTAATTATATATGCACCACATACTCTGCTGCCTAATACAATTGGAATCTATAAAGCACGGACACTTCGCTGAGTTGTCGTGTCCGCGTGTCGGACACATTTCAGACACGACACTCACCGATATTCGTCGGACACACGTGTCTGCTGTGTCCAACCGTGTCTTAATAAAAAGTAAAAAAATTATTCTCCAGACACGTTTGGACACACCTAAATATCATTATGTGTCAGCGTGTCTAGTAAAAATTAAATTTGGTTAACTGTTCCAAACATTAATCACCAAGTGTAAATGTGTAATTGTAATGTTCAAACTTCAAATCCGGATTTATTGGTAATTTACAATTTATGTAACGTGTTGATATCACATGTTACTTGCTCGTATCAATTATATGAACTTTAATCAATTTGGGTAGATTGAGAGTAGTTAATTTATTTGTCTACTTAAATAAATATTGAGAGTTTGAATCCTGTCTTATGCATGTCAGCAACAAACCCTTAAATAGAGTTTCGATTCGATTCATGACGAATTAATTTTTGACCTATCAAATTAAAAGATACCGTAAACAACCCAAAAAAAATTATATGAACTTTGAAGTTGCGATATGTGAAAGTGTGAATTTTCCTTTCAGATTGAGAATTATTATATGATGCTTAAAGAAATATAATTAGTAAGTTTTTCGTAATAGTAGAGACTTATATATAATTGTTTAATTATCAAATATTTTTAATAAAATTATTAAATAATTTAATTAAATATATTTAATTAAATATATTAAATTATTTAATAATTTATAATATTATTTTTATATTATTTTAAGATGTTATGGTGGGAGTATCACCTCGTAATTATACATCTCGCACTCTTGAATTGGACAGTCCCACGCCTTATCACACGTTCCTTTCAATTCATACATTCCTTTCAATTTAAAAGTGTGATGTCTTTTATAGTAGGCTCATAATCTCAGTTTTAATTAGTATAACTTAATTACAATATTGCCTGGCCTCTGATATTAAACTAGGAGGCAATATATTCAGCAATCCTTAATTCAGCGTGTGTAGCGGCAGAAATTTTGCGACGGTTTTATAAAATCGTCGTAAAACAGTAACCTACGAAATATATAACGGCGGTTATTAGTTAGGACTGTAATTAAAATTATATTTAGCAGCAGTTTTTTTGAACTGCTGTTATATTTCAATCAGGCTTGTATTTAAGGGCGTCTTTTCGAAAACTGCCGCTATATGTACTGTCGGGTGAGTTATTGTTTTACATTTTGTGGCAGTTTTGTTTAAACTGCCACAAAATGCGTATTACATATGTTTAAATCATTGTTACTTAAATTCGTAACACTTTTTCTATGTTCGTTTTACGTAAAAAAAATTCACAAATTAAATAAGTTATATATGTTAACTCATGTGAATAAATTTACCAATAAGATTTTCTTATTTACTTTATTGGCATTTAAATTTGCATTCAAACATGGATGTAAAAAAAGAAAATAAAATCATACTTTACTTTCTATAAAATATTAAAAATAATAATTAAAAATATTTTCTACAAGTCATTAAAAATTCAAAACTTTATAATTTTACCAAATTTATAATTTTAAATTATATTTTTTATTTTAATGATTTGTTGAGTATTTATTAAAATAAAAAATTTAAAAAATTTTTTAATAACAATCTTAGCTTGTATTCTTAGATATAAGTAATAACTAAATTCAAAATTAATTAATATTTTATCAAAATTAAATACTAAATAAAATAAAAATATTTTTATATGAAAACCAATCAATCATCTGTATATTATCGTGGTTAATAGATTTAATAATGCTAATTGACCAACAAAATATAATATTTTTGACAAATATTTCACTAATTATAAATATTAAAGACTAAATTCTAAATCTTAATAAATATTTTTAGAAAATATTTGATTTTTAATAATTTATAAAAAATATTTATAATTATTATTTTTTTTATTTAGGATTGAATGTACTCTTTATTGAATTCATTATGGATATTATTAAAGGTACTTTTATTGTACTTTTTATATACGCTTGGATCATATATAAACAGATGTAAATTAATTCGATCTTATTATGATCCAAAATTAATTCAAAGCAGACTCATTGAAATTACTAGAGACGTCCTAGCGTGTATAATTCGAATCACTCTGATATTATTTGTTCATTTGACATTAATTTTATCATGATTTCGAATAGGTGGAAACTCAGGTGCAGTCAACTTCACTTGAAGTTGATATCTGAGAGCCGTTGGATGATTTGACTGATTTGACTAAATTTTTATCTATCGACTACCAAATATCAACTTCACGTAAAGTCGATTTTACCTGAATTTTCACCTTACTTTTTATCACCCTTAATTCAAACAAACAGAATAGTGAATGCTAATGTGTTTTAAAGAAATTAAAACAAATAACAGTGTGCAATATTTTTTAAAAATTAATTTATTGTTAAATATAAAAATAAAAAAAAGAAAAAATTAAAATATTGTAAATAAATCTTAAATTTTAAATTTAAATTATTAATATAACATATAATAAATAAATAATTAAAATTTGATAAAGTAACAAAGAGCAAAAATAAAATAGTGTGATAACAAATATTCACCCTCAATATTTTCCTCTTGGTTTTTACTATATATATAAAGACAGCATAAAAAAGATAAGTAACTAACAAAACAGAATATCCAGAAAAACTCCTCATATTATTTACGAATTCAATGAATGATAAGAAAAAAATTTCTAAAAATAAAATTACAAAGAATATCAAAACAAGGGAACCCTTATTCTCCAAACTCTAATGCCACAGTCCAAACTACCACTATAAACCAAATAAGAATTACCACCACCGCCACCGCCACTATTCTCATCATCACCACCACAGTTGTCGGCGGATTCAACCGCCACAGCCAAACACTTCACCGGTCTTCTATGTCCTTCCAACACAGCCAAACAAGAATAACAACTCTTCTCACTATTAACACTAATCCCTCTCCGCCGCCACACCCTAACACTATTATCCGCCGAACCACTCACGACCAAATCCGCCATTGCAACCAAACACAGTATTGCTTTTGTGTGTCCTCTCAACGCTCCAACAACCACCATCTTCACATTTCCATCGCCTCCTCCTTCCTCCTTCTCCTCCTTCTCCCACACCAGAATCGACCTATCACACGCGCCGGAGTACAAAACCAAACCATTGGTGCTGAGAGCCAACGCGTTCACCGCTGATTTATGCTTCTCCAACGTCCCCACAAGCGCATGCCTCTTTGAATTCTCAAGTTTCTTCCATATTTTTATCTTCTTATCAGCTGATCCAGTGTAAACTACACCGGCGCGTGAAACCACCAGCGCGTTGATGGCGTCTTCGTGCGCGTTAACGGACTCCAAGCACTTGAAATCGGAGGTTCGCCAAATCTTGAAGGTACGATCCCACGAAGCGGAGTATAAGAGTGTTCCATCGACGGATATGGCGACGGCGGAGACTGTGTCCACGTGGTGCACCCACGTGGACTTCTTGTGGCGCCGAACTTGAACGTAGTTCTTGGAAGAGAAGAGCTTCCAGATTCGGTCGTTGAACGTTGGAAGCGTCGCTATGCATTTGTAGGGTTCTTGTTCTTGTTCTTGGATTTTCCAGACGCGGATTTTGTGGTCTTGGTGAGCGGTGAAAAGCTTATCACCGAAAACGGTTATGGACTTAACGGCACTGTTGGTGGTTGTTGCAAGAACGTTGTGATCAGGGGCAAAAGTGTCTTTTCGGTGTCTCCTTATCTCGCTGCTGGAGGATCCGCTGTAGAGAAACTTACCGTGGAGTGCGAGGCAGAAGATTGCGGAGGAGTGACCGTTGATGGTGGTTACAAGCTCTTGTTGTTGGAGTTGTTGTGAGGTTGTTAGGGAAGGAACTGAAGGTAGACTTGGTTGTGAAGAAAGAGAGGAAGAGGTTGATGATTCTGAATGGAGAAGGGTATTGTTGGAATTTGAGTGATGGGATTGTTGTTGGTGATCTTCATGGTGTTGTGATGATGATGAGTAGTGGCAACAAGAGGGACATTGAAGAATTCCCATTTTACCCTTTCAGTGACAGAAAGGTTATTGTGCTTTTATTTTGCTGTGGTGGAGTTTATTTAGAGAGGGTGGTTAGGTTTTATAGAGGCATGCTCATGTTAGCAGCTTCGAGACTAGGAAGCAGCGCATGTTAGCAAGCTGGAATTTGGCTGTGTCTTTGACTAATGGTGTTCAAAGTTGAGAGTTGAGACTTGTTATGATTGTGAGTTGACATCTTTCCCCAATAATTCGACGGTGATTGGTATGGTATTTGAAAGAAGGGCTAATTTTTTTTATATTGATTAAATATATGTGTAATACATTGTTATTGGAAGATTATGTATTTTTTTATATGGTATTTTATTTAAATCGGACGGTTCGATTGTTTGGAGAAAAAAATAAACTACAAATTGGAGGGTTCGATTTGTTTGAAGAAAAAAATAAATTATAAAACAGAGGTTCAATTTGTATTTTTTATTTTTTAAAATAAAAATCAGACGGTCCGATTTTAACATTAATTTTTTTTTATTTTCGAAATCACAAATTAGACCATCTAATTTGTGATTATTTATTTAAAAAAAAATAATACAAATAAATTGATGCCTTCAATTTGTATATTCCATACCAATGTGAAATATACCTCTCCTTACAGCTTTTTATTATACTCCTCTCTCTCACACATAAAAAATAATAAGCGGAAAGAAGACGTCTAATTTGTTAAAAAAAATTAAATTTTAATTTAAAAAATATAAAAATAAATATTCTTAAAAATTTTAAAATTTATTATAAAAAAATAAGTTATACAAAAATTAGATATGATAAAATTGACCATTCCAGTACACACGTTGTTTTAGATTTTATTGACTGATTGTATGCTTTAAAAACATTTAAAAAATTAAAGAAAAAATACTATTAACCATAATAAATTTAAAATAACTAAAGATAAATGTTATGGTGCCTAAATTATGATGTCTACCTTACTAAAAAAGGTAAAGAAATAATATTTAATAAATTTTAACGATTTTATTTTTACTTTATACATTTTATCTTTTACCTATAAAAATAAGTTAGGCAATTTGGGCACAACAATAAAAGACAATATAAAATTCGCCACAATTAAAATATATTCTAAAAAATTAAAATAATCGTGAATATGAAATAGAATAAGTTATTTTATTTCTGTAGAATATGATCAACTATTCAACTGTAGTCTCTTCCACCAATTTCTAATAGCAAGAAACATGTGTCACGTTTACTATATATTTCTTAATAGTTTAAACATTCGTCAACATTGCTGGTAAGGAATATCTCACAAGAATGTGATTTTTAAAGTTTCATCAATATGGACGGGACGAATTCATTGGTTTACAGACATATATATATTTTTGAGCTATGAAGCCGTGCCTTAATCTTCTTACTAAGATTATTAATCAGTGTCATACCCACTGCAGCTACTATAGTTTATAGAAGAATCTACCTTAAATAATAATGTCAAAATATAATTTATGTTAATGGGGTCAACAAGTTAACACACAATGTCAAAGTGGAAGGCTTCCTAATTCCTTCCTATACATGTGAAATTGGGGGTATGGCCGAAATGAAGGAAATGACCAAATTGCTAAGGCCCCAACAACAACATTGTTTGTTTGTTTATATATGAATCATTATAGTATGATTATGTTACATTGATTATGAATTAATAATTGCGATATTTTAAAAAATATTGTTAAAATTGAGGGAGAGTAGTTGTTGTTAGTTGTTACTTTCCAGCACACGAGATTATGGTGATCTGAGTACCACGTAGCTTTGGGGTGCAACTTGCTGCTATTGCTGAGATCAAGCTAGAGGATTCCACAAATTAAGAGAGACTAAGACTTAAGAGTAAAGATAACATGCAACTTGGGAAATTTCTTCGCCTTTTATTTTGTAAGGAAAAGGAAAACAAATTTCAGATAGTAGTTTGGCTTTTGGATTATGCATATGGATATTACTATTAATATTATTATGACTAGATGTGATATAATAATGTATAAAGGCCTCAAGATCATAAACAAATCTTCTTTTCTGTTTTCTATTATTAACGATGAATGTTACATTTGAATGGGGACCCATATTTATATGATATTATTGTTATTTAGGGTCCAGTGCAATTTGCACTTGTCATGCCATATGTAGTCTGAGGCTAATATAATAATGTGATCCAAGAAAGGCCATCATGATGAACAGTCTAAGACCTACTTTTGGAAGGTTAATTTGATCTTTGGATAGTTTTGGAGGTTTCTGGATAAGGCCATTACTTCCAGCTAGGCTATGGGTTTTTTTCTCAGTCAAAACTATATTATGTAACATATCTGTCCGAATTTCATTCAGTGCACTTTATAAAGGTAGCCAAGTTGCCACTTAAACCAAGTCCATGCTGGTGTCACTCTCACAATGAGGATATACTCGCAGGCTATATTGGGTTCATGACTTCGGGGCTTGGAACACTCTAGTCTTAACCAGAGTGAGATTTTGTGAAATACATAAATAACAGTTTCATTATTTTTTTTAGAATAATAATTAAAATCAATTCTAAAATTTTTTTATATTAGATATTTTAGTTTTTCAAATTTTAAAATACACAGTAGTTCTCAATATTTATTTTTATTAGAGAATACAATTTCATTAGTACTACTAACGTAGAACATTACTTCAGTCGTTAAATATTTATGTATATAATTTAGACACATCAGTCCCTAAAAAGAAATACAAAATAATTTTCAAAAAATTTAAAAAATCTAAACAGTCATTCAAAAATTTTAAAAATGGTAAAATAATCCTTTTGAAGTAAAACATATTTTTTTGAATTATTTATAAATTAATACATTTTAATTTCTAATATTTTCAGTTTATTTATCTCAACTTTAATTATTTATTACAAATTTTTTTTGTATTTTCAAAATAAATTATAAATCAATTTTAAAAAGCACTATTCCTCAAAAAAATATTTAAAATAAATGAGCCTATATCTATTTTTGATCATGCAAGATATTAATTTAATTTAATTCAATTTTTTAGTATCATATTCTATGATATTTTTTAATAGTAAAAAAGAGAATGAGCTAGTGTTGCTTGAAAAGATAGTAAAATTTCTATTTAACATATAATTTTTCACATAAATAATTAAAAATATTTGTGCAAATATTTATGAAAGCAACAGTTTAGAACTTGCATGTAATGCTAACCAATATAAATGATTTATAAAATTCTAATGTGAAGCTCCTAATATATACTTTTGCAACACTTGAAGAAGAAATGTCTTACAGTTAAAGTTATTTGTGCTACTACAGTTAATAATTATGCCAAAAAAATTATACTTTTTTCACTTAGGAATATTTTTCTAAGTTTATTTAGAGTTATCTTAGGAGTTTAGTTAATGACTTCTTAAATTTAGTTATTATTATGGTTTTTACATTATCTCGTATGAACAAGCAGGTCCGGAAGTGGGTTGGTATTGGAGTGGGTCTGCTGCCAAAGTCTATAACTCACGCAATGGTTACTTGTGGTTGTGTAAGCAACTGTTTGGTTGGGAGGAGCGGGAAAATTGGCTTTGGCTTTGGCGTCAGCTTGTTCCGGAAAAGCATAAGTTTTTGGCTTGGTTGTGTCTTAAGGAGGCTCTTCCTACTGCAAGTTTTCGCTTTAGAAGAGGGATGTCGTCATCAGATAGGTGTCCAAGATGTCTTTCTAGCCAGGAATCGGTTTTACATTGTATTCGGGATTGTCCAAAAGCTCAGCTTGTCTGGCATATGTTGGATATTTCTTGTCATCCTTTGGATTTGAAGAACTGGTTCTTGTATCATAGCAGAAAGCATCCGTTCAAGTTCTTTTCGGGACTTTGGTGGATATGGCGAGCAAGGAATAATGACATATTTAATCCCCACGAAACTTGGCCTCCGGAAAAAGTGATTTGTCTGGCATTAACTTCAGAAAATGAGCTTAGGAATATTTTTGAATTACAACGTATGTCCCTTCCCTCTACTCTAAATGGTTTTTGGAATCCCCCATCCATTGGTACTTTTAAGATTAATTGTGATGCTAGTTATTTTGGTTCGGGTGATAGTGTTGGTTTTGCTTGTGTTATTAGAGATTGTAATGGGAGTTGGCAAATGGGGTGTTTGGGAATGATTGAGAGTAATAGTATTCTTCAAGGAGAATTGTTTGCTATTTGGAGAGGATATCTCTTAGCTTGGGATGTGGGTCAACGAGATGTTATTTGTGAGACGGATTGTGTGGAAGCATTTAATCTTGTTACTCAAGATGGTTTTGGGTTTATTGATCCATTGGTGCTCAAAATAAGAGATATCATGCATTGGAATTGGCGTATTGACTTTCGTTTGATTATGAGAGATGCAAACACGGTGGCAGATACTATAGCAAAGATGGCGATGAAATTACAACTTTCGCATGTGGAGCTTCTTTCACCTTGGAAAGAATTTAAAAGTAGTCTTAAACAGGACTGTCCCTCTATTTAAGCAGTTCCTTGTTTTGTTTATTTTATTTTTCTTTGTTTAATTTATTTCAGTCACCAAAAAAATGTGCACGCAAAATTTTAACCTTTTGTAAAAGATTAAAAACATTCAAATGGACTGTTTTAAAATTTTTAAAATTTTTTAGGTAAAATTCTTTAGGTATTATTTTGTAGTTCACCTTAAAAATTAATTTATCGAGTTCGCATATGTAGACACTTAACGATCATATATGTAAATTAATGTTTTATGTCAGCAATTACCGTCAATGACTAATAGAAGGAGACTGTATAATTTAACAAAATTAAATATTAAAAATTATTTTATATATTTTAAAATTTAAGAAAATAAAATATCCGAATTTAAAAATATCAAGAATTGATTTGGATAATGAATCTTATTTTAAATTCTTAAACAAAATAATGTGCAAGATAATATAAGAATCTAGTCGCATATAATAGTTTAAGCCTAGAATATTGACCAATGGAAATTAAATAGCGACTTTAATGGGAGTCGCTGTCTCAATTGCATCATATACTGTAGAAACTGTGATCAATAGAAATATGACCATACCAGCTTTGGCTGTATAGAAACCAAGCATAACCACAAACCATTATTGTCCTATCAGCCTCATATAGCTATGGTTACCATTACCGCTTTTCGTGAGGCTTTATCATCTCCCATGTTTTGCCTTCAAATTCTAACAATAAATGGAATAATAAAGTTCTTACAACATGTTGCATATATCTCAACTTCAAAATTAGAAAAATGCGAGGAGGACAACACTTTTTATCGAATAGTATAACCTCCCTACTCATAAAACGAAAGGGATTTTCAAATTAGCAACACCACTATTGTCGTGATCGTTGCTCTGCGCAAGTTCCTTTAAGCTAGTCCAAGATCTTTTCCGTTTTTTCCTTGTTGTGCCGAGTTTTGCGATGCCTCTGCTTTAGCAGGTATGCTTGCAGTTTCAAGCGCCTTCTTAGATTTTCTCTTCTGAGGTTGTGGCATTACGCTTGATGGGGTGGCTGGACCATCAACAAAGTAGATATCTATATCTGCAACTCTCAAAGCAGACGCATTTACTTATTTTGCATTGTCTTAACATATAATGCTTTTCTCCAATTCTGAAGACTTGTTTGTGATGGTTTTTGTTGCTGGTGTTGATACCAATGATGTTTTGGTTTTAGATGGGCATAGTCCTTTTATATGTCCCTTAAGGGTCACCCAGTTTACATTGTGATTCAGGCAAAATGGCACTTGTGCACTACATCGTTTTGACTGTGTTTATGCTTGCCCCAGTGCTTTGATCTATTCTTCCCAATTTGCACAGTTGAATTGAAGCCAGGTTGAAGAATAGTTTCACATCTAAAAAAACAGTCAAAATACTTGATGTTAAGATATTTACAAGAAAACTGTATTTGGTAACCTAGGAAATGAATGCATTAAAGGTTCAAACAAATAAATAACCCAAAGTAGATGTCTGCCAGATTTTGTGAGCACAACAAACAAGAGTAAATAAAGTTTTTTTTTTTTTTTTGGGGGACAAAAACAAGTTGTTGTTATCCTTCTGAAAAAAACGTTTAAGCATTTCGGTTTACCGGAGACCCTATGCTCTTAGATTCTGCCAAAATACATAAAATAAAAGATCACCAAGTGCTTCAATGTATATGTTATAGATGCTGATATTAGCATTTAGTTTTCGTGAATAAATATAAGGAGTAAGTAGAGCAACTCATAAATTAATGTGTGTTAAAACTACATACATAGCATTAGGAAGCAGGAATACATAACAAGGACATGAAAAATATACATATACAGTATACAAATGCTATTGCAAACAAGTGGTAGTTTGTTTCACACCCTGAGGTGGTAGTGAGGTCAATTGAGAGAGGATTCCTGTAACTAATTTGCCACCTGGCACAATCAGTGAGGAAGGTGTGAAAGAGGGTGCAGAAACATGATTCCATCCGGGATTGAGAAGAGTGTCAATTTTTTGTGGAAAGATCAGGCTAGGCTTAGGAGAGAGACTGGCTCTCAAAATACAGCCATTGTTTCCCCTGTTTCCCTGTTAACTCTGCATTTTCCCCTTATTGGTGTTCTCATTGATGGCTCTCAAATCTTGAAATTTAATCAAATGGACAAGTTCATAAATCTTAAACAAAAGGCAAGGAAACACACTGACAATATGAGAAATAACCCAGATGGAGAACAAAATCCCCAAGCATTATTCCATCGGCCTCAGCAGCAGCGGCCAAATGCTGCACATAGAAGGCTCCCAAAGATGGTATCTGAGCCTCATGACTGGCCCAAACTGCAATATTTTTCAAGTGCTCAACCTCCTACTCCTACTATATGGTAACCTAAGATTTTTAACTGACCACCAATACCGTTGCAGACTACAAGTTGCCTGTAGCCTTAATCCGGCAAAGGGTCACTTGACTCTAACATTAAGAGCTTCTAAAACTTTTTGAAAACCATCACTTTTGTCTAAATACGTTAGCAATGTACTGCATAAAACAGGGTAGCCAAAATTACACATAATGATGCACATGATGGTGATGATCTCCCTTCCTAGTTCCTCTTCTACCAAGCTAAGTCATACTTCACCTCAACACTATTCGATGGGCCAATTTTCACAACATTTGTTGCACTAATACTTTCTAGTGCAGATAAATTTTCTACATTCTCGTGCCATAACCAGGAGCTGAAAGCATCACCCCAAAAGAATATATTTTTTATTTCCTTAGAAGTTTGCAAGTTTTTCAATATACTTAAAACTAACATCAAACATTTTATGTGCATACCTTTGTTCAACAAAAAAAGAAAATTTGAGTAATAAGTCCATATCAATGTTCCAGCAACGTACACCCATCTACCTAGCTTTAGCTTACAACACAGCAAAATAAATAAATAAATAAAAATTCAGAAGCATTGTGCGCCTTGCAGAAAGAATAGAAGAGGCGGAGACCGGACGGCGAACGCGGCGGTGGCAGAGCTCTTGGACTACCGGAGATCCTGAGAAGTGCAGTTGGCGGCGACGCTGTGCGTTTGCAGCAATGGAGATGGAAAACGAAGTCAACGAACAGAGTCAAATATATATATTTGGAACAGCGAACAGAGTCCACTTACTAGTACTGTCTTAAAATTCAGCCCAGGCCAAAATATTGAAAAAAGAATCACTCGATGTAGATTTGGATGGTCCTCTTTTTTAGGCCTTCTTTTTTTTTGAATCAAAATAAGCTCAACACACTAATGTGGAGCAACGAAATAAACGACAAGTATTCATAAACCATAAAAACCTTTATTTTCCGACAACGCCATCAACCACCAAACGGATCACTCGCGGTCCATTCGTTGTAACTCAGCATCGTCTTCCTTATTACGAACTCCACACCTGTTTCCTGATTCTGAAAAATCCTAGCATTGCGTTTCATCTAAATGTTCCAAATAATTGCAAAAAAGCCTGGCAGCCATTTCTTCTGATCTTGTTTCCACTTATGCATAGCGGTCCATCGCTCAAATAGTTCCCTAATTGTTCCAGGAATAGGCCACACCTCCCCAAGAGACCTCAACCAACTGCACCATACCTGCCATGTTAGCTCACAGTGTAGGAATAAATATTCCACCGACTCTATCTCCTTCTGACATAGGACACATAGATTATCATTGAGTCTAATAACATCTAGTCTACTCAATCTCTCCTTAGTATTCACTCTACCAATAAGCATAAACCACCCAAAAAGCTCAATTCTCGGTGGTACCACTCCTCTCCAAACCGAACTTGTGAAACTGTAGCTCGTTATCTCATCCGACAAAGTCTCCGATTGTATGACCTGCACAACAGACTTGGTAGAAAATACCCCTTTGCTATCAAACTTCAAACCATAATATCCTCTTTACCATCTGACAGCTTCGTCAGCCTTAGCTGCTCATGAAGTTGATGGACAAGTTCCAGCTCCCATTGGAATAACTCTCGCCGCCACTGAAAATTCCATATCCACTCAAGTCCATCCCAAAATCCACAATCCCTTATCATCGATCCCTGCTGATTCGAAATAGAGAATAGTCTTGGAAATGCCACCTTCAAGGGGTCCCCTTGCAACCAGTTATCTTCCCAAAATAGGGTACTCCTCCCATCCCCTACCTCCATCGCCAGGCCAGTAAGCATTTTGTCTTTTATTCTCTGCTTTTTTATACTCAAATGACATATGTCTTTCCAGGGCCCTCCTTTGACCGGTAGCTGCTGATTTACTAGCATTACATCAGGATTCAAGTTGTTGCACGAGCATACAATCTTCTTCCATAAGGGGCACTCCTCTTTAGAAAACCGCTACCACCACTTAAATAATAGCGCTGTATTCCGAAGTACCACATCCCCAACCCCCAAACCCCCGGCCTTTTTTGGTGCCTGAACCAACTCCCACTTAACTAAGGAAATATCATCAGTACCATCCCCCTTACACCACATAAATCGCCTTTGCAAAGCAATCAGCTTATCCGCAACCGCCTTTGGCATCTTGTATAGACTGAGGTAGTAGATAGGTAGGCTATTTAGAACTGATCTTATTAGAACAAGCTTGTCCGCTTTGGTTAGAACCTTAGCTTTCCAGAGGCTAAGTTTCTCTTCCACCTTATCAATTATCGGTTTCCAGGTTTTCACCATACGCAGATTCGCACACAAAGAAATCCCGAGGTACCTAGTAGGTAGAACCGCTTGCTTGCACCCTAGCAAACTACAGGCATTGTCTACCCAATCCTGCTCACAATTTACCGATATCAAACTTGACTTCTCAAAATTAATGCTCAGCCCCGACATCAACTCAAAGCATCTTAATAGTCTCCTATAATTGACTATTGTATCTGTCACCGGGGGGCAAAACAATATCGTATCATCTGCAAATTGTAAGTGCGACAATTGTATATGCTCACCTCCTACCAAAAGTGGTTCAATGCACCCGTTCCTGACAGCTTTCCCCACCATCCGATTCAACACATCGACCACCAACACAAACAGAAATGGAGAGAGGGGATTCCCTTGTCTGAGATGTTGAATGGCTTGGATGGTGACCCATTCACCAAAACAGACATTGTGGCCGTACTGACACACTCCTTTACCCAATTCCTCCAATGCTGTCCAAATCCCATTTTCTGGAGCACTATATCCACGAAACCCCATCTGACTCTATCATATGCTCTATGAAAATCCAGCTTAATGATCGCCGCTTTCCTTTTCTTTGCCTTGAGCCAATGGACGGTCTCACAGGCTATGAGAGCACCATCATGAATTTTTCTACCTTTCACAAATGCAGTCTGAGTCTCACCCACCAAGCCCGGCATAACTGACCTCATTCTTCTCACCAGCACTTTTGAAATCACCTTATACACACATCCCACCAAACTAATCGGCCGAAAATCCTTAATCTCTTTAGCACCCAAGAATTTTGGGGCCAGCGTCACCCATGTTATATTCACATCTGATGGTAACGTTGCCCTTTGAAAGAAATCCACCACCGCCGCCGTGAATTCCTGACCAATGTCTTCCCAGCATTTCTTGATGAAGTTCATATTGTATCCATCACTACCTGGGGCCTTAGACGATTCACAGTCCCAGACTGCCTCCCTGATTTCCTCTGTAGATGGTAAAATCTCCAAGGCTTCTGCCTCATCTCTATTAATTTGTTTCAATAACCCCTCCCGGATACCAATCCTTGGTGCATACTCCTGGCGGTACAACTCCTTGTAGAATCTCCTTATTGCATGCTTTATTTTTGCCTGATTCCTCACAAGCCGTCCATGAATCACCAGAGCATCAATTCTGTTATTTCGCCTTCTAGCTGATGCAATAGTATGAAAGTATCGAGTATTTCTGTCCATGTCCTTCGCATGTTTAGACCGAGACATCTGCTTCCAGTGGATTTCCTTCCTAATGTACCATTTTTCACAAAATCTCACAAGCGCCTTCCTTCTAGCTTCCGTTGTACCATCATATATCCCTTCACTAACCTGCTCATCCAGCTTCCTTATCTCATCTTCAAACTTTGTCAGCCTATTTTCCATATCACTAAAGTTATCCTTGTGCCATTGCCTCAACGGTAACGTCAATGCCTTCAATTTACCAAGGAACGGACCTTCGCCCAAGGTCCGCCATTCATTTTTTACCGTCCTTATAAAACCGTCATGGGTAAACCAGGAATCCAGACTCCTGAAAGCTCTAGGTCCCCATCTTCCTCTTGTATCCTCCACAATCAACGGGCAGTGATCTGACAATTTCCTTGGATCACTTTTAGGCCTTCTTTTTTATTCTCCTTTTTTGTTCTATTTAATGGAAGGGTTGAAAATTATTATATTTTGACCCAAAAAAAATTATTCTATTATTTTTTTTAATTAATTAAGGATTGTTTAGTAATATTATCCTTGGTCACTTTTAATTTTAATTTCTTTTTTAATATTATTTTCTATTAGATTCATACAAAGGGACAAGAAATTAAAAGAATATTTTCCTGCACTTGAATCAAAATTATAAAATTATATTAGAAATGTTAAGCAGTCGAGTAGTTTTACAATTTAGTCTAACCAAGTTATATTATACGTACGTGTTCTTTTTGGTAGTGTTTGTTTAGGCTGCGTTTGGTTGATGTCTTGAAATAACAAAGACATAGACACAAATACACATGAGTACATAGACACAAAAGACACTCAATTTTTTATCTTGTTTGGTAACTTAGACACAACCGAATATACAACTCAAAATTTTACTAAAATGTCAATTTTATTCTATTATTCTTCTCTATCACTATTTTTGTCCAATCCCTTCTTTTAGAGTTATCATCAACATCAATACCACTATAATCTTTAACCAAATACAAAAGCAACAATATGCCAATCTAAATTAAATTTAATAAAATCAACAAAAATTTTAATTTGTTGCATATCTGTAAAATAAAATACACAAATAATTTTTTTTAATAAAGGGATAATAGAAGAGGAAAAGATCAGAGACATTCTTTCTAAAAAGGATGAACGACGTTGGTAGAGAGAGGATGTGGAGGGAAGCGCTGTCGAAGCTTGAAGCTGCTGGCAAATCTGGATGACGATGGATCTGGACTCTCGTAGCCCGAACCCTTCGAGAGAGAAGGAGGAGCAGAAGCAGTGATTCTTGATGGAGGAGCAATGGAAATCGACGGCAAAAAAAAAACCTTTGAGGTAAAGTTGAAATAGATAGAACAATAGGCACCTACAGCACCCACAATGACAGCGAGTCCAAAACGATGAGGGAGGGGTGATGCGGTGAGACCCGTGACAAGGAGGGAAGGAGGCACGGCGAGATGAAGAAGCACAGAAGAGGCAGAAGAGAGACAACACAATGGTTTGATGAGAGGTTGAGTCGGCGGAGTTCCAAGTGAGGGATGCGGCTAGCAATGGCGGCAAGGAGATTGAGGAAGGTCGGAGGTAAGACAGTGGTCTGACTTCTAAGAGAGAGAAGAAGAAGAAAAAAAAGAAGAAGAAAGAAAGAAAGAAAGAAAGAAGAAGATCTGGAAAGAAAAAGAAGGGGGGTTGAGACACTGACGGAGGAGAAGAGAAGAGCCAAATAGTTTGGATAAATCTGGAATTTTCAAAAAATACTAAGGATAAATTTGTCCAAAATTTTAGTTTAATTTGTGTCTCAGAATGAAAATTCGTGTCTCATGATTTGGGAGAGACACAAAATACATATGTGTAACCGTATCTCTCTCTTTTTTGTGTCTCACAGAACAAACAACACATATGTACTCCCCTGTCCATGTCTTGTGAGACACAAGAAAGAGATAGACACGGTTACACACAAGAGTACATAAAATACGTGTATTTTGTCTCTCTCAAATCATGAGACACGAATTTTTATCCTGAGACACAAATTAAACTAAAATTTTGGACAAATTTATCCTTAGTATTTTTTGAAAATTCCAGATTTATCCAAACCATTTGGCTCTTCTCTTCTCCTCCGTCAGTGCCTCAACCCCCTTCTTTTTCTTTCCAAATCTTTCTTCCTTCTTTCTTTCTTTCTTTCTTCTTCTTTTTTTCTTCTTCTTCTCTCTCTTAGAAGTCAGACCACTATCTTGCCTCCGGCCTTCCTCAATCTCCTTGCTGCCATTGCTAGCCGCATCCCTCACTTGGAACTCCGCCGACTCAACCTCTCCTCTCACCATTGTGTTGTCTCTCTTCTGCCTCTTGCCTCTGCGCTTTTGCATCTCGCCGTGCCTCCTTCCCTCCTTGTCACGGGTCTCACTGCATCGCCCCTCCCTCACCGTTTCGAACTCACCGTCTGCAAGTGCCCATTATTCTATCTATTTCAACTTTACTTCAAGGGTTTTTTCTTTTTTAGATAATAATATTTGAACACAAATTTGGTTATTTGAGTTTAGTTTGACGGTTAAATTTTGATACTAAATTTGTTGTAAATTGATTAATAATGTGAGTATCATTATAATGCCATTGTTTTGTTTCTATCTTCATGTGCTTCTTTATTTTTATTTTTAAATTTTTTCAGGTTATATATAGTAAATCTTGTCTTGTTATGGGATTATGTAGATGAATGTTCTGGTTTTGCAATTAATTTTATTATGTAGATGAATGTTTTGCATTCATTTTTTTTGCCGTTTGATTGCTATTGCTCCTCCATCAAGAACTTGTGCTTTTGCTCCTCCTTCTCTCTCGAAGGGTTCAGGCTACGGGAGTCCAGATCCATCGTCATCCAGATCTGCTGGCGGCTTCAAGTTTCGACGACACTTCCCTCCACATCCTCTCCCTAGAAACATCGTTCATCCTTTCCAGAAAGAAAGTCTCTGATCTTTTCCTCTTCTATTATCCCTTTATTAAAAAAAATAGTGATAGAGAAGAATTATGAGGATAAAATTGAGATTTTAGTAAAATTTTGAGTTGTATATTTTGTTGTGTCTAAGTTACTAAACAAGATGAAAAATTGAGTGTCTTTTATGTCTATATACTCATATGTATTTGTGTCTATGTCTTTATTATTTTAAGACATCAACCAAACATAGCCTTTCTTCACGTGTCCCTTCATCTACGTGTCTTTCTTTTTCATTTATTTTATATTATCTTTTTTTCTCCTTCTTCTTTTGCATCTTTTTTTCTTTTTCACTTTTCTTCTTCTACATCATTATCATCATCATCACCACCTCCTCCTCCTTCTCTCTCTCCTCCTCCCATTACAAAAATTGCTGATTACTATCGAAAATTGCTATAAAAATTTAATGATAATTTAATTACTGTTGAATTTTTCATCAAATGAAAATGGATTTTAAATTGATCGTCGGTAAACAGTTATCTTCATATTCTATGAATTTGATGCTAATTACTGCTAGAAAAATTTGACAGTAAACAATTTTTAGGAGACGAATATGGACAAATGTTACCGTCAAATTTTTTTGACAATAATCTTAGCGCCACTTTTATTTTTTACGCTAATTATTACCGTCGGGTAGTGTCGATCCTAAATTTGATGGTAATGAATGGCATAAATCAAAACGTTACAATCATATTTTTTTTCAAGTAAATTCGACGATAATAAATAACATTTTTTTTGGATAATGCATATATACAATATCATTATTATAACTTGCTATATCAGATTCGATATTATGAGAATTAATATTTATACCAAATTAATCGAAACTAATATTATTTTTAATTAAAACAACAAACAAAAATGAGAAACAACAAATGTAAGAAAAAATTATTGTCAAACAAGTGTGAGATAACAGACACATAAAATCTAATGTCAAACAAATGAAAAATAAATCTTAATGAATGAGTCCTAATAGTCATCCTCATTGTCACCTTAATCTTGCTACTGTGGTAGTAGAGGTGCTGGTGGAAATGATAATGAGCCCATCCAAGGCTCCAATAGTGGTGCTGCCACCTGCGTGTATTTGGTCATAGTTAATTGCCATCTGCTGCCGTATCTTTTGGATCTACTCCAACTCCTATCTCAGAAAAATTTGAATCTTAGTCACGCGCTTCCCGCTCTACCATGTGTGGAAGGAGCTCTTGGTACTTCTTTTCAGACTGATACAACTGCTGACCCTGATCTTGTAGGCTCTGGGTCAGGGTAGTGGACTTGCTCGCACAAATCGACGTCCTAGGGAGGTGCAGCACTGGTGGTTGAGGTGGAGAAAGCCCTCAAAGCGGAGGTGCAAAGATTGTTTGCCAAGAGTGACCCTACTCCAAACATGCAATTCTTATATAGCTCAAATATGGTCTCGCGCCACACTCTATCAAGATCCATTAGCACAAACTAAGTCGACTTATGGCCTTCCTCTCCACTCTGCTGAGATTGTGGGATCACAGCATCCAATTCCTTTAGGACAACTATAGATACTATTATTTAAAAATGATTACATGACATGAAATAAAGACAATTACTCACATAAAAATTTTCAGATTGCTGATAAAAAATATCTTATTGTTCTCTTTCAGCGTATGGGTGTACTTCAAGACTTTAACCATAATAACTTCATGGTCCAATAACTTTGTTCGCACATATCGAACAAATAAGTTAAAACAAGTGACAGTTAATTTCAAAATTTAACATCAAATTAACTTAAGATATTCTAAATGACATACGTAAACCATTCTCGCTTAATTTCTTTTGCTCCTTCTTTTTCCTCCTCTTCTTCCTTCATGATCATCGTCATCGTCATCATCATCATGATCATCATGTTCTTCTTCTCTTATGTATGTTTAATAAAATTATTGAATACATAAATTTTGTGGTAACCAACACATAAATTTTTGAAGGATCACATCCTTAAAATATTAGCTCAGCTAATTAACAAAATACATTCAATATATCAAGTATTATCAGAATTCAACATAAAATTATTAGATAAAAGAAATAGAAAAATTAGTATAAAAATGACAAAAAAGCATCGACAGAAGTAATTTTTGAGCTGTGAAGAAAAAATTTGCTAGGTTGTGCCAAAAATTTCATTGTTATATCGATAAATATTTGTACTATATATGGGTAAAATTTTCCATGCCGTGTGCAAAAAATTCTATGCTATATTAATAAGTTTATGTGCAAAATTTTCAATGCTATATTGATAAGTTTCTGTGCTTTCTAAAAAACATTTTTGTGATATATAGATAAAAAAAAGCGGTTAATGCACGCATACGTTGGTTTTTGCTGGACTTACGCCAATTTAATTTGACTTCATTACCAAAAACGTTTATATGTGTACTGTAATTATATTATATAATTATAAAAGCAAAATTTTTATATTTTAATTAATATAATTTGTGTTATATGGAGTTAATTTTATATTGCGGTTGTTTTTTTTGTATATTTATGAAATATATATTCGAATTTATTTCTAATTTATTAAATTTTTATATATAACATCTAAACTCAACGATACACTCTTAAGAATGACAATTTTTTTTATTAAGAAAAAGTACAGAAAACTAACTTTTAGTTAACTAACTATAGGGTTTAAATTTATAATTTAAGATTTAGGGTTAAGGATTCCTGATTTAGGATCTAAAATTTAAGATAAAATCTATTCTAGGTAACCAACTAATTGAAATTAAGCCACCATATGCCAATAATCTAAAAACTCTCAATACTCAGTAACAATTTTTTATTGAAATTACTCTTTTAATTTTCTTTTTCCTTCTTCTTCCTCCCAATACCTCAATTTTGTAAGACCCTAATTACCCTAAACCTTACCTCATACCGTAAAACAAAGGGTTAATCAAAGGTTACGACAATCCTAAAAACACTTTTACATAAATATATATAGAAAGAAATAATAATTCTAGAAGCCCGACGAAGAAATAAGCTCAAAAACAGAATTACAAAAGCGCGACCATTCACACGAAGCTAAAAACATAAGATACAAAGTGTAGATATAAGAGAATAGAACATATATAGATATAAGAGTATAATAATCATAAAGAACTAGCCGTAACCCGCGGAGTTTAAGCCGACAAGTAGATACAGACATACAGAGTTTTGAAGGTAAAACAACTTATACAAAATATCTCTCTCAAAGTAAGCCTCTAGGAAAAATATAATTACAAAAGTGAGAGAATAATTCAAAATAACCAAAATGACAACGAAAGGGAATAAGGTCCTCATCTCTGTCACCATCAAGCAACTCACCGAGATGGGTTGCGACCTGCATCTGAAAAACAACAACAAAGTATGGAATGAGAACCGGAGGTTCTCAGTATAGAATGATAACAGGAGGTTCTCAGTATGGAACAATGCCCAATAATATAAGATATAAGACTTCGAGATGCCAGATGCAATCCTAGAACTTCATATCTATCATAAGATTCAACTTAAATCATAACTAAAATTAAAACCATAACTTTAAATCCTTTATAAAACGGGGTAACTATCCTAAGGGATTTCTAACTATCAGTTCACCGCTGTCCCACATCCTGCACCAGCCTAGCCGCCATGCTATCCCATCGCCACCGCCTTTCGATCCTCCTCAATCACAGTAGAAAACACAAGTGATTCATACAAGTAAAGCACACATAATTATCAAGTATAGCAAGTAAATCAAGAAGCAATTAGGCGTGTTATACAGTTAGGCATCGTATGCAAGTAGACATAGCAAGCAACTATATAGAACATACACATGATGAATGCCTGCCCTATTGGCTGTGATATCACATTGTCGGTTCAACTGCCAACCCGACACATCTCCATGGAGATGTTGCCTTTCAGTCACGAATAAAATAGGTACCCCTTAGGATGTCGTGCCCCGGCCCACGGTCCAGGAATATAGTGCCCGTGCACACTCTTGTGATTCCAAAAGGATGCGAGCAGGATACTCTGCCACAGACCTCACATCTCAACGTAAGCGGGACTAACCACCGCCCTTATGATACCGCCGCGACCTCGACAAGTGAGATTAACCAACCGTCCTTGCTAGGCGCATAGCGTCTCAACAATCTCAATATAAAATAATATACCAATGGCTTTTCAGAAATCATTTTCAGTCTTTAGTAAGGCCATCATTCCACTCCGAGTCCTAAACTCATCTCAAGCATCATCAAATCCACAACTCCACAATTTCATCATATCAATCATCTTTACAGTACTCTACCACTTCACTCAACTAATCCACCCTGAGTACTCTAGAATTCTAAGACTCTGTCTTCTAAATTTTTTACCTGAAACTATCTAGTTAACTTACTTAGGGCATTCTCTATGTTTCAAAGCCTTAAATCAAGTTAAAGAATCTTAAACAAGCGTTACGGAAGTTTACAAGCTTGCTGGGAAGGTATAACAGTTAAAAACAAGGTTATCTTAAAAACAGGGCAGTGTGCGTATGTATAGAGTTGTGCATACGCACTTTGATGAGCGGATAATTTGTATGCTTTTTGGCATTGTTTTTAGTATATTTTTAGTATGATATAGTTAGTTTTTAGTATATTTTTATTAGTTTTTAGTTAAAATTCACTTTTCTGGACTTTACTATGAGTTTGTGTGTTTTTCTATGATTTCAGGTATTTTCTGGCTGAAATTGAGGGACCTGAGCAAAAATCTGATTCAGAGACTTGCTTCATTGCTCAGCCCAAGCACACACCAAGTGGGCCCGGAAGTGGATTTTTATGTCATTTACTCATCTCTGTAAACCTTAGGCTACTAGTTTTCTATAAGTAGGACCTTTTACTATTGTATAGGAGAGCTTTTGATCATGTTTTTATGATTGAACCCTCTTTGGGAGGCTGGCCATTCGGCCATGCCTAGACCTTGTTCTTATGTATTTTCAACGGTGGAGTTTCTACACACCATAGATTAAGGTGTGGAGCTCTGCTGTACCTCGAGTGTTAATTCAATTTCTACACACCAAAGAAGTATGCTTTCAATCATGTAATAATTTTAGGAAGGAAATATAAATGCATGCTAATTATATGAATAAGTGGGTAATGTTCTTCAACTTGATGAATGTGATGATCCGTGACACTCATCATCATTCTCACCCATGAGCAAGGTGACTGACAACCACTTTTGTTCTACAAGCAACCGAGGCTCTAGTGAATATCTCTTGGATTCTTTAATCGGAATCTTCGTGGTATAGGCTGGAACTGATGGCAGCATTCAAGAGAATCCGGAAGGTCTAACCTTGTCTGTGGTATTCTGAGTAGGATTCAATGACTGAATGACTATGACGTGCTTCAAACTCCTAGCAGGCGGGGCGTTAGTGACAGACGCGAAAGAATCGATGGATTCTATTCCGGCTTGACCGAGAACCGACAGCTGAATTCCGCTATGCTGTGACAGAGCATATGCTATCGCTTTCACTGAGAGGATGGGAGGTAGCCATTGACAACGGTGAAACCCTACACAAGCTTGCCATGGAAAGGAGTAAGAAGGATTGGATGAAGACAGCAGGAAAGCAGAGAGACGGAAGGGAAGGCATCTTCATGCACTTATCTGAAGTTCCTACCAATGAATTACATAAGTATCTCTATCTTTATCTTTATTGTTATTTTCGTTCATCACCATATCCATTTGAGTTTGCCTGACTAAGATTTACAAGATGACCATAGCTTGCTTCATACTAACAATCTCCGTGGGATCGACCCTTACTCGCGTAAGGTTTATTACTTGGACGACCCAGTGCACTTGCTGGTTAGTTGTGCGAAGTTGTGTAATGCCATGGTATTGAGCCATCAAGTTTTTGGGGTTCATGACCGGGGATTATGAGAGTTGTGAAAAGTAGTGTTCACAATTTCGCGCACCACACTTCCAGAAGAATTTTCACAAAGTGTGCGTACGCACAGAAGATAAAAGTTTTCATTTTAAACGCACGCACAGATACATGCGAACGCCCTCAACAGAATGCACTTCTCAGAGTGTGCGTGCGTACGATGTTGTGCGTACGCATAGCTTGCATATTTCGTAGGGTAAGTGTGCGCACCAGAGTGTGCGTTCACTCTCAACAGTAGGCATCTCCCTGAGTGTGCGTGTGCACTTGAGTGTGCTTACGCACATTTTCAAAAATTCACAGGGTGTGCGTGCGCACAAGACTGTGCATATGCACAAGTCAAAATATAGCCACTGTTCAGAGCACACGTGATGACAAGTCATCTTATGCTAGTTTTTCAAGAATTTTTCACTTGTTTCATTAGGTTTTATGCACTTTCTTGCATTAGAAGTAAGTAATCTGGAGTGGTTTTGAATGGTTTTGTTAAATCAATCAACCATCCCTTATTTGACACTAAATCATGAGGTTTAAGCTGAAATTAGTAGGTTTTTGAATGATTTGTAGACCTTGTGAATTGTTGAAGCTTTGATTGGTTGTTTTGATTACTTGTAGGTGAAGAAATGGTGAAAAAAGGGATTCTCGGCATGCTTTTGAAGTTAAAGCACGCTTTGGACCTTAGGCCACGCTTTGGAAAGCGTGACCCAAGGCACAAAAGCATCACGCACAAAGAAGGCAAGGGCGCTCAATTCAACTACTTAACTGAGCGCTAGTGGAAGCACCAAGGCAAGGCCATGGCGCAACATGACCAAGGAAGCAAGGGGCATAGCGTTAAGTGAACTTACTTAACTGAGCACCCAAGGAAGCCAAGAAAACATGTAGTACTCAGTTAACTATCTTCACTTTATCGGGCTCCTCATGAAAGAAAATGCAAGTCACAACAAGGAAGGAGGCAGCCAAGGTTCGAACCCATTCTAGCAAGGGGAGGCACGTTACAATGCTTTGTAAGAAAAATTGCCAAATGGTTTCGCCAGGGTTCAAAATGGGAGGCGCGCACAAACAAGGCATGAAGCGCTACAAGCTTCCACCCATGTGCACAAAGGGCGCTCAGTTACTTTACTTCACTTAGCGCCACTCACCAAGGAAATTGGGCAGCATTGGCCTCATCAAGGCTCGAATCTGGAGCCTTAAACAAGCAAAGAAGGGGCGCTAAGTTATGTGTCTTCACTGAGCGCTAGTGTAGGAAATTGGCACAAAATGAGAGAGGCAAGGTTCGAAGTGGGAAGCTTGATGAGCGGATAATTTATACGCTTTTTGGCATTATTTTTAGGAAGTTTTTAGTAGGATCTAGCTACTTTTAGGGATGTTTTTATTAGTTTTTATACAAAATTCACATTTCTGGACTTTACTATGAGTTTGTGTATTTTTCTGTGATTTCAGATATTTTTTGGCTGAAATTGAGGGACCTGAGCAAAAATCTGATTCAGGCTGAAAAAGGACTGCTGATGCTATTGGATTCTGACCTCCCTGCACTTGAAATGGAATTTCTGGAGCTACAAAACTCCAAATGCCGCACTCTCAACTGCGTTGGAAAGTAAACATCCAGGGCTTTCTAGAAATATATAATAGTTCACACTTTATTCGAGTTAAGATGATGCAAACTGGCGTTCATGCTGCATTCTAGAGTAAAACGCCAGAAACACGTCACAAACCAGAGTTAAACACCAAACAGACGTTACAACTTGGCGTTTAACCCCAAGAGAAGCCTCTGCATGTGTAAAGCTTAAGCTCAGCCCAAGTACACACCAAAGTGGGCCCCCGGAAGTAGATTTCTACACTTAGACTTGTTTCTGTAAACCCTAGTAACTAGTTTAATATAAATAGAACTTTTCACTATTGTATTAGACATCTTGGTATCTATCTTTGGACGTTTAGTTCTTAGACTTTAGGGGCTGGCCATTCGGCCATGCCTGGACCTTGATCACTTATGTATTTTCAACGGTGGAGTTTTTACACACCATAGATTAAGGTGTGGAGTTCTGCTGTTCCTCGAGTATTAATGTAATTACTATTATTCTTCTATTCAATTTAGCTTATTCTTATTCTAAGATATTCGTTGCACTTCAACATGATGAATGTGATGATCCATGACACTCATCATCATTCTCACCTATGAACGCGTGCCTGACAACCACTTCTGTTCTACCTTAGATTGAGCGCGTATCTCTTAGCCTCCATTCCGAAAGATCGGAGTCTTCGTGGTATAAGCTAGAATTATTGGCAGCCATTCCTAAGATCCGGAAAGTCTAAACCTTGTCTGTGGTATTCCGAGTAGGATCTAAGATGGGATGACTGTGACGAGCTTCAAACTCGCGAGTGTTGGGCGTAGTGACAGACGCAAAAGAATCAATGGATTCTATTCCAACATGATCGAGAACCGACAGATGATTAGCCGTGCTGTGACAGAGCATTTGGACCATTTTCACTGAGAGAACGGGAGGTAGCCATTGACAACGGTGAAACCCAACAGACAGCTTGCCATGGAAGGGAGTAAGAATGATTGGATGGAAGCAGTAGGAAAGCAGAGATTCAGAAGGAACATAATATCTCCATGCACTTATCTGAAATTCCCACCAATGAATTACATAAGTATCTCTATCTCTATTTTATGCTTTATTTATCATTATATTCGAAAATCATTATAACCATTAGAATCCGCCTGACTGAGATTTACAAGATGACCATAGCTTGCTTCATACCAACAATCTCTGTGGGATCGACCCTTACTCACATAAGGTATTACTTGGACGACCCAGTGCACTTGCTAGTTAGTTGTGAGAAGTTGTGACAAAGTGTGATTCACATTTTAGAGCACCAAGTCCTTTGGAGCCATTATTGATGATCACAATTTCGTGCACCAAAGCCCCAACCAAGGGTTGTAGCGCTAAGTGAAATTAGTTCACTGAGCGCTATACTGAATGCTTATCACGCAACAAACAAGCCTGGGACAAGCATGTGTAGCGCTCAGTTACCTTAAGTAACTGAACGCTTCCCTGGAGCCATACACAAAACAAATCTGGCCAAGACTTTGAGCGCTCAGTTGGTTCAATTAACCGAGCGGTTCCTGGAGGTGCTACATGGGTTCAATTTTAATTCAATTGCCACTTTGGATCCAATTCTTCACCAAATTGAGAAGCCCACTCCAAATTTTGAAGATAAAAAATAGAAAGTGTATAAATAGGACTTAGTTTGATTTAGAGAGGACTTTTTACTTTCACTTTTGAACCTTCTTTTATTTTGAGTTTTATTTTTAGCTTGGAATTGGGATTAAGAGCTGAGTTCTCTCCTCCTTGTTCTTACTTCTGCATTTCTTACTTTCTATTTATGAATTTTGGATTGAGATTGAAGGAATTCTGTTTCAATCATTGATCTACAATTCATCTTTGTTTTCTTCTGCATAATTCTAAGATTTGGGAATTGGATTTAGCTTTCTGTTTTCATTTTCATTTCTTCTGCTACTTTTGCTTTCTGTTTTGGAATTTGAATTGAGATTGAAGAGCTTCATTGATTCAAAGTTTGAGAATCATCTTTACCTCTCTTCTCAATTATTCCAAGAATTGAATCTGAGTTTCCTTTACTATTTTTATTTTCTTTTCCTCTACAAATTGTTCTCTGTTGGATCAAGGAAGGAATTGAGATCTAGACTTGTTTTCTAGTCTCATTGAGCCTCTGAGCTCTTGAATTTCTTTCCTAGCTCTTGCAATTAAGTTGAATTTACTTTCTATTTTGTTCATCACTGAAATTTTCCAATTCTGTTTAGATCTACTGCACTTAATTCATCTTCTTTACTTTCTGTTGTTAAATTCTGAATCCCAGCATCCCACACCCCTTTATTATTCAAGCAATTTACATTTCTTGCACTCTAAGCTTCAGCCATTTACATTACTTGAAATTTAAGATTAACCTATTTTACTTCTTCTGCTCTTTAGTTTGCAGTCAATTCTCCCTCTCCCTTTTAGTTTCAGGCCATTTAGCTTCTGTTTGTCACAAATCACTCAAATCAACACTTGTTTGCTTGACTAAATCAACCACCTAACTAAAATTGCTCAATCCTTCAATCCCTGTGGGATCGACCTCACTCATGTGAGTAATTACTACTTGATGCGACCCGATACACTTGCCGGTGAGTTTTGTGTTGGATCATTTTCCACACATCAACGCGCACAGTAGTGTGCGTGCGCACACAAACCAGAAATCACAAATTCTGCAACATCACAGAATTCAGATTTTTGACATCAACTTCCAATGATCATATATTTTTCTACAAAACTTCTATTTCTATGAGATCTATACCGTTTTAAAACTCTTTAAATTATCTTTAGTTTGATATAAAAATCATTCAATTTCAAAAACTGTAACTCAATATATGATCCGTCAAAGTTTACTAAAAATACATTTTTACTAAAAATCTCTAAACCTTAATTTTACCAAACTTTCAATCCAAAATCACTTATTCCACATTCAACATAGTCCTAATATACCTAAATCATATTCATACACTGTTTATTCATTCCATAACTTAGCAACACATAAAATCACCCATTCCATACACCAAATTCTACTTGTAAACTCAAATCTCAACAATTATCATCACAAGATATCATTCTATAATCCTCTATCAACATCAACAAACCTCATCAATCATTAAAAATCCTCAAAATCATCGTTATGCAAATCCCACATCATACATCAACTTCATCTTTCACCATAATAATCAAAATCATCAAATTCATCATACACCACAATTATCAACAATCAGTTTCAATCCTATCCTATGATCCACTAGCTTAAGTGTCCAGAAATATTACATATTACATAGAGAAAACCGAAACCATACCTTGGCTGATTTCCAATATGCACCCAAAAATAAAATTGAGCCCAAAGCAAGCCTCCAATCACCATAATTCACCAACTCAAATACAAGGCTCCAAATCAACACCAACAATAATAATTTCAAGATATACACAAGCAATATACCCAAAATGAATATCTAGGATATATAAAATACCAAACCACAAGGGTTTAGAAGTAACTCACCTTACCCAAAGGAAATAGGGGCAAAACACAACAATACTCCAACTCTAGATCACCCCTAAACAATCAAAATCATAAAACTCCTTCAAAATCCAAACCTAAAAATGTGAAAACTATTAGGGCTGAGAAAGAGAGTTTGAAACATGATTTCTTACCAAAAATACTTAGATAGAAATGACGGACTCGACAAGATTTTTGCGTGGCCGCAAATAGCACGTAAATTGGAGCACCGTAGCTCGAGATATGGCTGCTGGAAGAGAGGAGTGAATAGTAAAAATAGTGAAAAGCTCTCACCTCACTCCTCACTTGTGCAGCTGTGTTGTTTGTGTTTATGAGGGATATGAGGCTGAATTGGGTCTAATTGGGTGTTTATATATGTTGGGCTTGGGCCTAACTTGGGTTCGGTCTAATCCGTTATCATTTTTGGCCCATTTTGCCCAACTTTGGGCCAAATCTTTAAAAATAGTGTCCGATTTTCAACTTTAATTTATTTCCTAATTTTTTCTACTATTTTTATCATTCTCGCACACTACTGGACAGATGTAAGCTAGTACTGTCGGTTAATTCAGTACGCATTTTTACGTAATTTTCTGAAGAAAATGACATTTTTCAACTCAGAAAAATCTACTGAGTCCAAATATCATATTTAAATTTTCTAATTAATATTTGGTGCATGAAATTGTGATCATCAATGGCGCCATCAACATGGTACGCTCAATTGCAATCTCAACTCTTTATCACAACTTCGCACAACTAACCAGCAAGTGCACTGGGTCGTCCAAGTAATAAACCTTACGTGAGTAAGGGTCGATCCCACGGAGATTGTTGGTATGAAGCAAGCTATGGTCATCTTGTAAATCTCAATCAGGCGGATTCAAATGGTTATGGAAGATTGATAATTAAAAGATGAATAAAATATAAAATAAAGATAGAGATACTTATGTAATTCATTGGTGAGAGCTTCAGATAAGCGTATGGAGATGCTTTGTCCCTTCCGTCTCTCTGCTTTCCTACTGTCTTTATCCAATCCTTATTACTCCTTTCCATGGCAAGCTGTATGTTGGGCATCACCGTTGTCAATGGCTACAGTCCCGTCCTCTCAGTGAAAATGTTCAACGCGCTCTGTCATAGTACGGCTATTCATCTGTCGGTTCTCGATCATGTCGGAATAGAATCCAGCATCACAGTCATTCAATCCTTGAATCCTACTCAGAATACCACAGTCAAGGTTTAGACCTTCCGGATTCTCAAGAATGCCGCCATCAATTCTAGCTTATACCACGAAGATTCTGGTTAAGGAACCCAAGAGATATCCACTCAATCTAAGGTAGAACGGAGGTGGTTGTCAGGCACACGTTCATAGGTGAGAATGATGATGAGTGTCACAGATCATTACATTCATCAAGTTGAGGAACAAGTGATATCTTAGAACAAGAATAAGGTGAGTTGAATAGAAGAACAATAGTAATTGCATTAATACTCGGGGTACAGCAAAGCTCCACACCTTAATCTATGGTGTGTAGAAACTCCACCGTTAAAAATACATACGTGATAATGGTGATCATTGGCTTCGGCCCCAGAGAAGGAACCAAAAAAACCAAGATGAAAATACAATAGCAAAAGGTCCTATTTATAGAGAACTAGTAGCTTAGGATTTACAAAAAATGAGTAAATGACGTATAAATCCACTTCCGGGCCCACTTGCTATGTGCTTGGGCTGAGCATTGAAGAATTTTCGTGTAGAGACTTTTCTTGGAGTTAAATGCCAGCTTTTGTGCCAGTTTGGGCATTTAACTCCCACTTCTGTGCCAGTTCCGGCGTTAAACGCTGGACAGTCTTGAGCTGATTTGAAACGCCAGTTTGGGCCATCAAATCTCGACCAAAGTATAAACTATTATATATTTTTGGAAAGCCCAGGATGTCTACTGTCCAACGCAATTAAGAGCGCACCAATTGGGCTTCTGTAGCTCTAGAAAATCCACTTCAAATGCAGGGAGGTCAGAATCCAACAGCATCTGCAGTCCTTTTTCAGCCTCTGAATAAGATTTTTGCTCAGGTCCCTCAATTTCAGCCAGAAAATACCTGAAATCACAGAAAAACACACAAACTCATAGTAAAGTCCAAAAAAGTGAATTTTAAATAAAAACTAATAAAAATATACTAAAAACTAACTAAAACATACTAAAAACATACTAAAAACAATGCCAAAAAGCGTATAAATTATCCGCTCATCACAACACCAAACTTAAATTGTTGCTTATCCCCAAGCAACTGAAAATAAAATAGGATAAAAAGAAGAGAATATACTATAGATTCCAAATTATCAATGAAACTTAGCTCCAATTAGATGAGCGGGACTAGTAGCTTTTTGCCTCTGAACAGTTTTGGCATCTCACTTTATCCTTTGAAGTTCAGAATGATTGGCATCTATTGGAACTCAGAATTTAGATAGTGTTATTGATTCTCCTAGTTAAGTATGATGATTCTTGAACATAGCTACTTTATGAGTCTTGGCC
>NC_029776.3:27920576-27923110 GCF_000817695.3 Arachis duranensis
CCTTTTCAGATTGTGACTCAGCTTTGCTAGAGTCCCCAATTAGAGGTGTCCAGGGTTCTTAAGCACACTCTTTTTGCTTTGAATCACGACTTTAATCGCTCAGTCTCAAGTTTTCACTTGACACCTTCACGCCACAAGCACATGGTTAGGGACAGCTTGGTTTAGCCGCTTAGGCCAAGATTTTATTCCTGTGGGCCCTCCTATCCATTGATGCTCAAAGCCTTGGATCCTTCTTATTTTTACCCTTGACTTTTGGTTTAAAGGGCTATTGGCTTTTTCTGCTTGCTCTCTCTTTTTTTTTTGAATTCATTGCTTTTTCTTGCTTCAAGAATCATTTTTATGATTTTTTCAGATCCTCAGTAACACGTCTCCTTTTTCATCATTCTTTCAAGAGCCAACAATTTTAACATTCATGAACAACAAATTCAAAAGTCATATGCACTGTTCAAGCATACATTCAGAAAATAAAAAGTATTGTCACCACATCAAAATAATTAAGCTAGTTTTAAGGATGAATTCGAAATCATGTACTTCTTGTTATTTTGTAATAAAACATTTTTCATTTAAGAAAGGTGATGGATTCATAGGACATTCATAACTTTAAGGCATAGACACTAAGACACTAACGATCATGTAATAAGACACAAACATAGATAAACATAAGCATAAAAATTTTGAAAAACAGAAAAATAAAGAGCAAGGAGATTAAAGAACGGGTCCACCGGCGGCTTGTTCTTCCTCTTGAAGATCTTATGGAGTGCTTGAGCTCCTCAATGTCTCTTCCTTGCCCTTTGTTGCTCCTCTCTCATGATTCTTTGATCTTCTCTAATTTCACGGAGGAGGATGGAATGTTCTTGGTGCTCCACCCTTAGTTGTCCCATGTTGGAACTCAATTATCCTAGGGAGGTGTTGATTTGCTCCCAATAGTTTTGTGGAGGAAAGTGCATCCCTTAAGGCATCTCAGGGATTTCATGATGAGGAGTTTCCTCATGCTCATGTCTGTGAGTGGGATCTCCTGTTTGCATTGAGCTCCTTCCACACAGATATCCATGAGGACTTGGTCGAACCTTTGATTAAAGTTGACCTTTTTTGAGTTTGAAAAGGGACCTCGGGGATCACCTTCTTCTTGGCCACAGCTTCATAGAAGTGGTCTTGATGCACCCTTGAGATGAATCTCTCCATCTCCCATGACTCGAGGTGGAAGCTTTTGCCTTCCTTTTCCTCTTTCTAGAGGTTTCTCCGGCCTTAGGTGCCATAAATGGTTTTGAAAAACAAAAAGCAACGCTTTTACCACACCAAACTTAGAAGGTTTTCTCGTCCTCGAGCAAAAGAGGAAAGAAAAGAGTAGAAGAAGAAGAAAATGGAGGAGAAGGAGGGGGCTTTGTGGTTCGGCCAAGGGGGAGAAGTAGTGTTTAAGTTGTGTGAAAATGAAGGAGTGAAGAAGGGATTATATAGGGGTGGAGAGAGGGGTAGGTGGTGCACGAAATTGTGATCAATACTTTTCACAACTCAAATAATCCCCGGTGATGAATCCAAAAAACTTGGTGTTCAATACCATGGCATAAACACAACTTCGCACAACTAACCAGCAAGTGTACTGGGTCGTCCAAGTAATAAACCTTACACGAGTAAGGGTCGATCCCACAGAGATTGTTGGTATGAAGCAAGCTATGGTCACCTTGTAAATCTTAGTCAGACAAACTCAAATGGTTATGGATGATGAATAAAACATAAAGATAAAGATAGAGATACTTATGCAATTCATTAGTGGGAATTTCAGATAAGCATATGGAGATGCTGGGTTCCTTCCGTCTCTCTGCTTTCCTACTGTCTTCATCCAATCCTTCTTACTCCTTTCCATGGCAAGCTGTATGTAGGGTTTCACCAGGTTTAGACCTTCCGGATTCTCTTGAATGCCGCCATCAATTCTAGCTTATACCACGAAGATTCCGGTTAAAGAATCCAAGAGATATCCACCCAATCTAAGGTAGAACGGAGGTAGTTGTCAGGCACGCGTTCATAGGTGAGAATGATGATGAGTGTCACGGATCATCACATTCATCAAGTTGAAGAACAAGTGATATCTTAGAACAAGAACAAGCGGAATTGAATAGAAGAACAATAGTAATTGCATTAATACTCGAGGTACAGCAGAGCTCCACACCTTAACCTATGGTGTGTAGAGACTCCACCGTTGAAAATACATAAGAACAAGGTCTAGGCATGGCCGAATGGCCAGCCTCCCAAAACGTGATCAAAAGATTCAAAGATCTCAAGATGATCTAAGATCTCCCGATGAAAATACAATAGTAAAAGGTCCTACTTATAGAGAACTAGTAGCCTGGGGTTTACACAGATGAGTAAATGACATAAAAATCCACTTTCGGGCCCACTTGGTGTGTGCTTGGGCTGAGCATTGAAGCATTTTTCGTGTAGAGACTCTTCTTGGAGTTAAACGCCAGCTTTTATGCCAGTTTGGGCGTTTAACTCCCATCCTTGTGCCAGTTCCGGCGTTTAACGCTGGGAATTCTGAT
>NC_029776.3:27923721-27924380 GCF_000817695.3 Arachis duranensis
TTCCAGTATTACCACCGGATACATACATGCCACAGACACATAATTGGGTGAACCTTTTCAGATTGTGACTCAGCTTTGCTAGAGTCCCCAATTAGAGGTGTCCAGGGTTCGTAAGCACACTCTTTTTGCCTTGGATCACACTTTTATTTCTTTCTTTTTCTTTCTTTTTCTTTCTTTTTCTTTCTCTCTTTTTTTTCGAATTTTTTTTTGTATTCACTGCTTTTTCTTGCTTCAAGAATCATTTTTATGATTTTTTAGATCCTCAGTAACATGTCTCCTTTTTCATCATTCTTTCAAGAGCCAACATTCATGAACCACAAATTCAAAAGACATATGCACTGTTTAAGCATACATTCAGAAACAAAAGTATCGCCACCACATCAAGATAATTAAACTGTTATAAAATTCAAAATTCATGCAATTCTTTTCTTTTTCAATTAAGAACATTTTTCATTCAAGAAAGGAGATGGATTCATAGGACATTCATAACTTTAAGGCATAGACACTAAGACACTAATGATCACAAGACACCAACATAGATAAACATAAGCATAATTTTCGAAAAACAGAAAAATAAAGAACAAGGAGATTAAAGAATGGGTCCACCTTAGTGATGGCGGCTTGTTCTTCCTCTTGAAGATCCTATGGAGTGCTTGAGT
>NC_029776.3:27925340-27926514 GCF_000817695.3 Arachis duranensis
GTTTGCTCGTCCTCGAGCAAAAGAAGAAAGAAGAGAGTAGAAGAAGAAGAAATGAAGGAGATGGAGATGGCTTTGTGGTTCGGCCAAAAGGGGGGAGAAGTAGTGTTTAGGTTACGTGAAAATGAAGGAGTGAAGATGGGTTTATATAGAAGTGGTGGGGTTATGGTTCGGTCATGTATGGGTGGGTTTGGGAGGGAAAGTGTTTTGAATTTGAATGGTGGGGTAGGTGGGATTTTATGAAGGATGGATGTGAGTGGTGAAGAGAAAGATGGGATTTGATAGGTGAAGGGTTTTTGGGGAAGAGGTGTTGAGGTGATTGGTGAATGGGTGAAGAAGAGAGAGAGTGGTGGGGTAGGTAGGGATCCTGTGGGGCCCACAGATCCTGAGGTGTCAAGGAAAAGTCATCCCTGCACCAAGTGGCGAGCAAAATTGCTCCCTGTGCCAATTCTGGTGTTAAACGCCGGGCTGGTGCCCATTTTTGGCGTTTAACGCCAAGTTCTTGCCTCTTTCTGGCGTTTAACGCCAGTCTGGTGCCCCTTTCTGGCGTTAAACGCCCAGAATGGTGCCAGACTGGGCGTTAAACGCCCATCTGCTGTTTTTCTTCTATTTTTCATTCTTTTTTTGCTTTTTCCATTGATTTTGTGACTTCTCATGATCATCAACCTACAGAAAACATAAAATAACAAAGGAAAATAGATAGGATATAACATTGGGTTGCCTTCCAACAAGCGCTTCTTTAATGTCAGTAGCTTGACAGAGGGCTCTCATGGAGCCTCACAGATGCTCAGAGCAATGTTGGAACCTCCCACCACCAAACTTAGAGTTTGAATGTGGGGGTTCAAAACCAAAATTAGAAGTTGGTTGTGGCCTCCCAACACCAAACTTAGAGTTTGATTGTGGGGGCTCTGTTTGGCTCTGTTTTGAGAGAAGCTCTTCATGCTTCCTCTCCATGATGACAGAGGGATATCCTTGAGCTTCAAACACAAAGGATTCTTCATTCACTTGAATGATCAATTCTCCTCTATCAACATCAATCACAGCCTTTGCTGTGGCTAGGAAGGGTCTGCCAAGGATGATGGATTCATCCATATACTTCCCAGTCTCTAGGACTATGAAATCAGCAGGGATGTAATGGTCTTTAACTTTTACCAGAACATCCTCTACAAGTCCATAA
>NC_029776.3:27926764-27927281 GCF_000817695.3 Arachis duranensis
CAAGTCATCTAGTTCTTTGGTGAGCAAAGGGGGTTCATCCTCCCAAGTCTCATTTCCAAATAACTTGTCATTTAGCTTCATAATTTCTCCAAGGTATTTAGCAACTTGCTCTTTAGTGACATACTCATCCTCTTCAGAGGAGGAATACTCATCAGAGCTCATGAATGGCAGAAGTAAGTCCAATGGAATCTCTATGGTGTCATTTTGAGCCTCAGATTCCCATGGTTCCTCATTGGGGAACTCATTGGAGGCCAGTGGACGTCCATTGAGGTCTTCCTCAGTGGCGTTCACTGCCTCTCCTTCCTCTCCAAATTCGGCCATGTTGATGGCTTTGCACTCTCCTTTTGGATTTTCTTCTGTATTGCTTGGAAGAGTACTAGAAGGGAGTTCAGTAATTTTCTTGCTCAGCTGACCCACTTGTGCCTCCAAATTTCTAATGGAGGATCTTGTTTCAGTCATGAAACTTTGAGTGGTTTTGATTAGATCAGAGACCATGGTTGCTAAGTCAGAGGTGTTA
>NC_029776.3:27927414-27928055 GCF_000817695.3 Arachis duranensis
GTTGAGGTTTCTGTTGATCCTTCCATGAGAAATTTGGATGGTTTCTCCATGAAGGATTATAGGTGTTTCCATAGGGTTCTCCCATGTAATTCACCTCTTCCATTGAAGGGTTCTCAGGATCATAAGCTTCTTCTTCAGATGAAGCTTCCTTAGTACTACCTGGTGCATTTTACATTCCAGACAGACTTTGAGAAATCATATTGACTTGCTGAGTCAATATTTTGTTCTGAGCCAATATGGCATTCAGAGTATTAATCTCAAGAACTCCTTTCTTCTAATTAGTCCCATTGTTCACAGGATTCTTTTCAGAAGTGTACATGAATTGGTTATTTGCAACCATTTCAATCAGCTCTTGAGCTTCTGTAGACGTCTTCTTCAGATGAAGAGATCCTCCAGCAGAGCTATCCAAAGACATCTTGGATAGTTCAGACAGACCATCATAGAAAATACCTATGATGCTTCATTCAGAAAGCATATCAGAGGGACACTTTCTGATCAATTGTTTGTATCTTTCCCAAGCTTCATAGAGGGATTCTCCTTCCTTCTGTCTGAAGGTTTGGACTTTCACTCTAAGCTTACTCAATTTTTGAGGTGAAAAGAACTTTGCCAAGAAGGCATTGACTAGCTTTTCCCAAGAGTTT
>NC_029776.3:27928796-27930010 GCF_000817695.3 Arachis duranensis
TGGAATCCTCTATGTCACAGTATAGAGATTCCTTGAGGTGTCAGAGGAATAGAAAAATAGAAGGAAGAGGTAGAAGAAGAATGTGAGAAGAGGGGAGGAATTTTTCGAAAATTAAGTAAAAGATTTTGAAAACATTTTGAAAAACTTTAATTGATTTTCGAAAACCAAGATTGGAAAAGAAATCAAGTGAATTTTGAAAAAGATTTTGAAATTAGAAATCAAAAATATTTGATTGAAAACTATTTTGAAAAAGATGTGGTTAAGAAGATATGATTGGTTAAAAAGATGTGATTGAGAAGATATGATTTGAAAAACATTTTAAAAAAAGATTTGATTTTGAAAATTAATAACTTGGCTAACAAGAAAAGATATGATTCAAACATTAAACCTTTCTCAACAGAAAAGGCAACATACTTGAAATGTTGAATCAAATCATTAATTGATAGCAAGTATTTTTGAAAATGGAAAGAAATTGATTTTGAAAAAGATTTGATTGAAAAATTTGATTTGAAAAAGATTTGATTTTGAAAAGATTTTGAAAACTAAAAAAAAAATTTGATTTGAAAACAAAGTCTTCCCTCTTGTGCCATCCTGGCGTTAAACGCCCAGAATGGTGCACATTCTGGCGTTTAACGCCCAAAACACTACCTTTTTGGGCGTTAAACGCCCAGCCAGGCACCTTGGCTGGCGTTTAAACGCCAGTTTGCCTTCCTTACTGGGCGTTTTGAACGCCCAACTTTTTCTGTGCAATTCCTCTGCTGTATGTTCTGAATCTTCAATTCTCTGTATTAATGACTTGAAAAGACACAAATTAAAAATATTTTTGGATTTTTAATGATAAGGACAATTCAAAATGCAACTAGAATCAAATAACAATGCATGCAAGACACCAAACTTAGCAGTTTGTATACTATTGACACTAACAAAATGAGAATGCACATGAGAAACACAAAACACTCAAGTCAAGAGAATTTAAAGATCAGAGTAATGAAATCATCAAGAACATCTTGAAGATCACTTAAGACACATGAATGCAAGAAGAACAGAAACATGCAATTGACACCAAACTTAACATGAGACTCTAGACTCAAACAAGAAATTTTGGGATTTTATGATTTTGTAATTTTTTTTGTGTTTTTTCAAAAATTAAGTGGAAAAGAAAATAAAGATATCAAAATTCTTAATGAGAATTCCAGGAATCATGCAATGTTAGT
>NC_029776.3:27930697-27932545 GCF_000817695.3 Arachis duranensis
AAGATGAAAATACAATAGTAAAAGGTCCTATATATAGAGAACTAGTAGCCTAGGGTGTACAGAGATTGAGTAAATGACATAAAAATCCACTTCTGGGCCCTCTTGGTGTGTGCTTGGGCTGAACATTGAAGCATTTTCGTGTAGAGACTCTTCTTGGAGTTAAACGCCAGCTTTTGTGCCAGTTTGGGCGTTTAACTCCCACTTTGGTGCCAGTTCCGGCGTTTAACGCTGGGAATTCTGATGGTGACTTTGAACGCCGGTTTGGGCCATCAAATCTTGGGAAAAGTATGGACTATCATATATTGCTGGAAAGCCCAGGATGTGTAAATTCAATGGAATCTCTATGGTCTCAGTGGAAAGCCCAGGATGTCTACTTTCCAACGCCGTTGAGAGCGCGCCAATTGGGCTTCTGTAGCTCCAGAAAATCTACTTCGAGTGCAGGGAGGTCAGAATCCAACAGCATCTGCAGTCCTTTTTAGTCTCTGAATCAGATTTTTGCTCAGGTCCCTCAATTTCAGCCAGAAAATACCTGAAATCACAGAAAAACACAAAAACTCATAGTAAAGTCCAGAAAAGTGAATTTTAACTAAAAAATAATAAAAATATACTAAAAACTAACTAGATCATACTAAAAACATACTAAAAACAATGCCAAAAAGCATATAAATTATCCGCTCATCAGTCTGCCATCTCTAGTGAGATTTTTGCAGCTTGCACCTCAAAGATCCCTAGCTTCTCCATTACAGAGAGAGGCATGAGGTTTACACTTGACCCTAGGTCACACAAGGCCTTCTTGAAGGTCATGGTGCCCATGGCACAAGGTATTGAAAACTTCCCAGGATCCTGTCTCTTTTGAGGCAGTTTCTGCCTAGTCAAGTCATCCAGTTCTTTGGTGAGCAAAGGGGGTTCGTCCTCCCAAGTCTCATTACCAAATAACTTGTCATTTAGCTTCATGATTTCTCCAAGGTACTTAGCAACTTGCTTTTCAGTGACATCTTCGTCTTCTTCAGAGGAAGAATACTCATCAGAGCTCATGAATGGCTGAAGTAAATTCAATGGAATCCCTATGGTATCAATGTGAGCCTCAGATTCCCATGGTTTCTCATTAGGGAACTCATTGGAGGCCAGTGGATGTCCATTGAGGTCTTCCTCAGTGGCAATCACTGCCTCTTCCTCCTCTCCAAATTTGGCCATGTTGATGGCCTTACACTCTCCTTTTGGATTCTCTTCTGTATTGCTTGGAAGAGTTCTAGGAGGGAGTTCAGTAACTTTCTTACTCAGCTGACCGACTTGTGCCTCCAAGTTTCTAATGGAGGACCTTGTTTCAGTCATGAAACTTTGAGTGGTTTTGATTAGATCAGAGACCATGGTTGCTAAGTCAGAGTGGCTCTGCTTAGAATTCTCTGTCTGTTGCTGAGAAGATGATGGAAAGGGCTTACCATTGCTAAACCTGTTTCTTCCACCATTATTGTTGTTGAAACCTTGTTGAGGTCTCTGTTGATCCTTCCATGAGAGATTTGGATGATTTCTCCATGAATGATTATAGGTGTTTCCATAGGGTTCTCCTATGTAATTCACCTCTTCCATTGATTGGTTCTCAGGATCATAAGCTTCTTCTTCAGATGAAGCGTCCTTAGTACTGCTTGGTGCAGCTTGCATTCCAGACAGACTTTGAGAAATCATATTGACTTGCTAAGTCAATATTTTGTTCTGAGCTAATATGGCATTCAGAGTTTCAATCTCAAGAACTCCTTTCTTCTGATTCGTCCCATTGTTCACAGGATTCCTTTCAGAAGTGTACATGAATTGGTTATTTGCAACCATTTCAATGAGTTCTTGAGCTTCTAC
>NC_029776.3:27932733-27939210 GCF_000817695.3 Arachis duranensis
TGTTGCATTAGAGAAACTAATTGAGGCTTAAGCTCAAAGTTGTTTGCTCCAATGGCAGGGATAGAGATGCTTCTCCCATAGAAGTCGGGAGTAGGTGCAGTAAAGTCACCCAGCACCTTCCTTGCATTGTTGGCATTGTTATTGTTTTCGGCTGCCATGTCTTTTTCTTGTTTGAAGATTTCTGTTAGGTCCTCTACAGAGAGTAGTGCTTTAGCTTCTCTTAGCTTTCGCTTCAAGGTCTTTTCAGGTTCAGGGTCAGCCTCAACAAGAATGCTTTTGTCTTTGCTCCTGCTCATATGAAAGAGAAGAGAACAAGAAAATATGGAATTCTCTATGTCACAGGATAGAGATTCCTTGAGGTGTCAGAGAAAAAGAAGAATAGAAGGAGGAGGTAGAAGAATTCGAACTTATCAAGAGGGATAGAGTTTGAATTATGCATTGAGGAGGAGTGTTAGTCCATAAATAGAAGGATGTGAGAAGGGGGGAAGAATTTTTGAAATTAAAGTAAAAAAATTTAAAATAATTAAAAGAAATTTTGAAAATTTGATTGATGATTTTCGAAAACTAAGATTGAGAAAGAAATAAAGTGATTTTTGAAAAAGATTTTGAAATTAGAAATAAAAAAGATATGATTGAAAAATTATTTTGAAAAAGATGTGATTAAAAAGATATGATTTGAAAAACAATTTAAAAAGATTTGATTTTTAAAATTAATGACTTGGCTAACAAGAAATTTAAAAGATATGATTCAGACATTAAACCTTTCTCAACAGAAAAGGTAACATACTTGAAATGTTGAGTCAAATCATTAATATAGCCACTGTTCAGAGCATGCGCACAACAGTGTGTGTGCACACACAAACTAGAAATCACAAATTCTGCAACATCACAGAATTTAGATTTTTGACACCAATTTCCGACGATCATATCTTTTTCTACGAAATTTCAATTTTTACAAGATCTATACCGTTTTAAAGCTCTTTGAATTATCTTTAGTTTGATACAAAAATCATTTAATTTCAAAAATCTTAGCTCAAGATATGATTCGTCAAAGTTCACCAAAAATACATTTTTACCAAAAATATCTAAACCTTAATTTTACCAAACTCTCAATCCAAAATCACTTATTCCCATTTAACATAGTTTTAATGTACCTAAATCATATTCATACACTGTTTATTCATTCCATAACTTAGCAACACATAAAATCACCCATTTCATACACCAAATTCTACTTGTAAACTCAAATCTCAACAATTATCATCACAAGATATCATTCCACAATCCTTTATCAACGACAACAAACCTTATCAATCATTAAAAATCTTCAAAATCATCGTTATCCAAATCCCACATCATACATCAACTTCATTATTCACCATAATCATCAAAATCATCAAATTCATCATACACCACAATGATCAACAATCAATTTCAATCCTATCCTATGGTCCACTAGCCTAAGTGTCCAAAAATATTACATATTACATAGAAAAAACTGAAATCATACCTTGGTTGATTCCCAATATGTACCCAACACCAAAATTGAGCCCAAAGCAAGCCTCCAATCACCACAATTCACTAACCCAAATCCAAGGGTCCAAATCAACACCAACAATAACAATTTCAAGCTATACGCAAGCAATACACCTAGAATGAATATCTAGGATTCAAAAAATACCAAACCACAAGGATTTCGAAGTAACTCACCTTACCCAAAGGAAATAGTGGCGAAACACAACAATACTCCAACGCTAGATTACCCATAAACAATCAAAATCACAAAACTCTTTCAAAATCCAAACCTAAAAAAGTGAAAACTGTTAGGGCTAAGAAAAAGAGTGTGAAACGTGATTTATTACCAGAAATACTTAGGTAAAAATGATGGGCTCAGCAAGAGTTTTGCATGGCCGCAAACGGCACACAAATCGGAGCACCGTAGCTCGAAATATGGTCGGAAGAGAGGAGTGAATAGCGAAAATAGTGAAAAGCTCTGATGGGAGAAAAATCATCGGTAAAGATTTTCACAAAAATAATCGCGTTGCAAGTATAGTTCTAAACCGACAGTTCAACCAAATCAAATTTAATATGTTTGTCACTTAAGGAAACCAAATAAAATTAACCGAAATATTAAACCTCGGGTCGTCTCTCAAGGAATGGCAGGGAAGTATGGTTGTTATTGGTTATGGAAAGTATATTTTTGGGTTTTGTAATGAGAAACAAGAAAGTAAAATGGCAAGAAAATCAATTAATAACTAAGAAAGCTCTTAGCAAGGATTGATAATTAGAAGTCCTATCCTCATTATAATCATCAATTGTGAAGATAATTGTATTTTACTTTCACTTAGTTAACCTCTAACAAAGAAGTTAAGTCAAGTGAGCAAAATCAACATAAGTTCACAAGTCTTAATCAAAGGTTAGATTTAGTGAAGCCTAAGCCAACTAGCAAGTCTCAATTACCAATCAACAAAAGACTTTTGATAACTCAAGAGTCTCTAATTGATCAATCCAAGTTAAGAACATAAAAATCTAAATTAAAATCCTTCCAAGCATTTTATCAAACACTTGGAAGGCACAAGATAAAAACATAGAAAATTAATAAGAAATAATAAAATCTAAGATACCCAATTGCAAGACAACAATAACCAATAAATAAAGAAAGAACAATAACATAAAAATATAAATTGCATTAATCTAATTAAAGGGGCAAGAGTGTATCAACAATGAGGTAAACAAACGGAAGCAAAAACAAATAAACTAAAGGTAGTAAGATGCTAGAACAAACAAGAGTAAAGGAAAACTAAATTAAAGTAAAATTAAACATGAACCTAAGGAGAAATTGAAAGAGAAACCTTAAAACCTAGAGAGAGGCTAGAAAACTACATCTAAAACCTAAAATTATGTGAATGAATGTTGAATTGAATTATTTCCCCACTCTGCAGCCTCTAATATGTGTTTTCGGGCTTGGAACTGGGCCAAAACCAGCCCAGAAATCGCCCCCAGCATTTTTTTGATATCTACAGCACGTGACACTTTGTCACGCGTATGCGTCGCTTGACAAAATCCGGGTCACGCGTATTCGTCGCCCACGCGTACGCGTCGCTTGTCTGTTGCACCAGTCACGTATACGCATCATACCATGCGTGTGCGTCACCTAACTGCAAGGCAACTATGGAAAATTGCATATCATTTTGAAGCCCCAGCTGTTAGATTTCTAACGCAACTGGAACCGTCTCATTCTGACCTCTGTAGCTCAAGTTATGATCGATTTAGTACGAAGAGGTCAAGATTGACAGCTTAGCAATTCTTTCAATTTCTTGTATTCCTTCTACTTTTGCATGCTTCATTTCCATCCTCTAAGCCATTCCTGCCCTATAAACCCTGAAAACACTTAACAAACATATCATGACATCGAATGGTAATAAGAGAGGATTAAAATTAGCAAATTTAAGGTCAAAGAAGTATGTTTTCAATCATAGCACAAAATTAAGAAGGAAAATGTAAAATATGTGAATTCTATGAATAAGTGTGAGAATAAAGGATAAAATCCACTCAATTCAGTACAAAATAAACCGTAAAATAGCAGTTTATCAAGCTCTCACCTCTCTCCTCACTTGTGCAGCTGTGTTGTTTGTGTTTATGAGGGGTATGAGGCTGAATTGGGTCTAATTGGGTGTTTATATATGTTGGGCTTGTGTCCAACTTGGATCCGATCCAACCCGTTAGCGTTTTTGGCCCAACTTTGGGCTAAACTTTTAAAATTAGTGCCCGATTTTCAACTTTAATTTATTTCCTAACTTTTTCTACTGTTTTTATCATTCTCGCATAGTACCGGACAGATGTAAGCCGGTACTGCCAGTTAATTTACCAGTACGCATTTTTATGCAATTTTCTGAAGAAAATTACATTTTTCAACTCAAAAAAATCTACTAAGTCCAAATATCATATTTAAATTTTCTAATTAATATTCTAAATTTTTGGAACCTATTCTAAATTTCACCTACCACTACAATCCACCTACCTCCACCACTAGCCATTATTGTCGACCATTGTTAGCTACCACTTCCAACGACAATCTTTGGCAACCACCCGCCACCCACCACCGGTTAGCCTAAATTCTAAACTGTAAATCATGAACTCCAAATTCTAAATTCTAAATTTTAATTTTTTTATTTGAGTTTTTGGATATTTTTATTATTTCTAATTTTGGGTGTTTCTTTTTATTGTTTATCGCTAGCTACTTTATTGTCTAACCGTTGTTGATTATCGATACTTTGTCTGAAGATAAAGAAAATAATTTTTAAAAAATTAGTTGATATTGGTTGAAAAATTTTGGTTCTATAGCATTACCTTTTTATTAACATAAAAAAGTAAATTACTGGTCAAATAATGTTTTCGACCATGAAACCACCACAAACTCGAGTTTGGCAGTCTTAATTGTCCCTGCAAATATTGAATAACATGTTGAAATTTGATTGTGTATAAAAGCATAAAGATTTTGGCAATAGTAGGATTAGTTAGATATGTGAATCGGTAACGATTGTATCTTATTCTATCATTGTGGAAGGTCAGTTCTTTAATTTTTTTAAACTAAATAGAGAAATCTACCAAGAAGATCTCTATCTCCCTATCTCTTTCTTTTTATACAAAAGGCCTCTCATTTTTACTATGCAAAGCAGAACTAAACAGGCTGATCTAAGATATTCAGGTTCATAGAAATTGTCCTCAGGTAAAATATCTTCTCTTCGTAGATGATTCTATCCTATTCTTAAGGCTAATTTTGATGTTTGTGAGAATGTTCTGACTTTGTTGAATACTTATGAAAACATTAATGGTCAAAAGATGAATCTAAACAAGTCTGATGTATTTTTTAACCACAATACCCCTTTCTATACGCACTCAATCAGTTAACTTGCTTAATATTAATCATATTGGATTCCAAGATAAATAACTTGGCTTGCCCTCTACGATCTCTAGATAAAAATAGATAACTTTAGCTTTATCGAGGAGAAAGACCGCAAGCGGATTTAGGTGTGCCTGCGCAGTTTGCTCTCTTCAAGTGGTAGACAAGTCCGACTTAAAATGGTTGGTGAAGCCATTCTTATTTATACCCTCTCATGCTTTAAGCTTCCAGTTCTTTGTTTTTAGATATTGACTCCCTACTCTCTTAGTTTTGGGGAGGGCAAAAATATTCCAAAAAAAAGATGACATGGATCAACTGGAATACCATACTTTGCCAAAGAATTAAAGAGGGTAGTCTGAGGTTCAAAGACCTCAGAGTACAGAATATGGCTTTATTAGGCAAACAGTTTTTTAGGATTACAACTAAACCTAATTATCTTCTAACTAGGATTGTAAGAGGCATATATTTTAAGAATGGTAGTGGTCTAATTGTTGAGATAGAAGTCTTATCATCTTGGGGATTAAGATGTATTCTTAAAGATAGAAAAGTAGTAGAAAAGGGAATCAATTGGCGTGTTGGCTTCAGTGAACACAAGACAACACTACCTTTGCTCCTTGTGTTAAAGACTAGATTACAGCAGACAGAAGTTAGAATCAAAGCTTAATTTTAGACATTTTTTCAAGAGGCATTTTTGACTGAATTTTTGAGGTTAGAATTCATGAAGGAAGAGATAAATTACAATAGAATTTGAACAAATCCAAATATTATGACACTGCTTCTGGTTATAGAGTGGTTTATCGCTTTCACCATCACACAATTATGCTTTGCCTGAGTCATATGAAAGTTGAATATTCCTCATAAAACTAAGTTGTTCATCTGGAAGTCCCTTTGCTGTTGTCTCCTTGTGTTGGCCAAAATCCACCATCGCTTCCCTTCCATTTTGCTGTTGTGCCCTTGTTGTAATGAGGCAGAAAAATCAATTGCTCATTGCTTCATCAAATGTCTACAAAACCATGAAGTATGGTCACAAAAGCTTCTTAAAGAATTGTATACCTCCTTCAGAAAATGAATATTTTTTTGGTTTAGTTACTCTGTTGGTCCTTATAATTTTGCGAAATTTTCAATTAGATCATTATACTTTTTTCTTTTAATTGGGTCCCTACACTAATTTTTTTTCAATTAGGTCCCTCTTAGTAGTAATTGACTTAATTTTAAAGGGACCCAACTAAAAAAAAAATTGGTGCAATGACCCAAATAAAAGGAAAAAAAAGTGTAGGGACCCAATTAAAAAAACTTTTTGGTGAAGGACTCAATTAAAAGGAAAAAAGTATAGGGACCTAATTAAAAATTTCGTGAAACTATAAGGACCAATAGAATAATTAAACCTATTTTTTTTTATCATGGTAGAACTCTTCACTAGAGATGATAAGTCAAGTAAGAGACTTTGACCGCAACCCACATCTGCTTAATATTGGAACTATTGGAAGACTTGAAATTAAGTGTTTTTTTAAGGTGCTCTGCTGGCTCCATCATCAATCCAGTTGCTTCATGAGGTCTAGAAAACTCTAGCTTCA
>NC_029776.3:27939215-27960451 GCF_000817695.3 Arachis duranensis
TTCTTTAGTTGTTGCACACCATCAGATTTAATCCTACCATCTCTCTCTGTAGATTTTTTTCTCTGATAATCTCTTGAGATTTTTCTTCTTTAGTTGTTGCACACCATTAGATTTAATCCTACCGTGTTGCTTTTGAGAGATCTCACCATTCATATTTTGTCCTAACTTAGACATTTGTATTTCATTTTTCACTGTTAATGAAATATAACTTTGCCTTTGGAAAAAAAGTATTATTAAAAATATAAAAGTAAAAACATATTAAAAAACTAAAAATTTTCATTTTTAGTAATATTAAAGATTTTTATTTTCATCCACCGTCAAAATAAAATAGTTTTACATGTACATTTATTTACGTAATATCATATGAACAAAAATAATTATCTTTTTATGTTGGTCACATGAATGATCATCCAAAAATAGATGTGATTAGATGACTATGTAGAATATTTTACACTGCTAATCAATATTAAATATATATATATAAGTTTACTATTCATTAACAAAAAATTATTCTACTTAATATTTAGTTGACAAACGAAACACAAAACGTAAACATCATAACAGTAGGAAGCGATTATTTAACATATATAATAAGTAATTATTTATTATATTGCAAGGACATATAGCATGTAATGTATTAATTAGGAGATTGATTTATGTATAATGCAATGTTCTAAAAATCGCACTGGTTGATCAAACCAATTTAAATAGGAATCGATGTCCAGTCTGGTTTGACTCTTGAGCCAAACCTTCTTAATTTCAAACGGACATCAAACCATAAAACCATATGAAATTTGATAAATGGGATTGAACTAGAAACTGGATGATTCTTGAATTATGGGAAAAGAAAAATTTCTTTCTAGTTATATAAAACTGTGAAAGATAACGATAAATCTGGAGATCAAAACGGAGGAAGGATGAATGTATAAGTAAACACTAATGATAATGAAGAGAGGAGCCAAAGTTGAAATAGCGACAGTGACGGCGAATGAAAGCTCGAGCAGAGGGAGAACCAGATCTGTGGACAACGACGACAACTACAAGTGTATGAGTATGATAGAGATGGAGCTGCGTGCCACTACAAGTTTTTTGTTTCCAAAAGGCAGTTTTCATTCATTGAGAATAAAATATTCTATCCAAAAGGCTAAAACACAGGGATAAAATGGACTATGCTACAAGGAAGATTAATATACTTGTAATAAAGAAAAGAAGATAAAGAAGTTCCAAATTAAACTTATCACTAACAAAGAGCATTCAATGGAGCTGGTTTGTGGTTCCTTCAATGGATTTGTAACACCCTAAAAATCAAATCCTTATGCTCGAGTCATAAGTCAATGATAATAAGGTGGTACGACTCTCAAGGGGGATTTTTAATACATAACTATAAGTATAATTGAAAGGAGTATTGACAATCGAAAAAATGCCGATTAAGAAATATTAATAAAAGTTGTGTTATGAGTACAGTCTTAACCGACGAATCTCCGCTGTCAATTTAGAAGGGATGTCACAATTCAGAATAAAATACTGGGAGTAGAATTCCCAGGTCGTTTTCTAACAAGTTGAAACAAGGTGCGAATTATTGATTAGGAATTTTTTTTTCGGAGAAATTTGTGAGGGTTGAAAATGGAAAATTAAATAACTAAAAATTAAAGCAGCAAATGATAACAAGATGTGTTGTGTATTTAAAATAAGAAAGCCTTGACTAGGAGAAGATTAATTGGAGTTTCTATCCTTGTTGGTTTTCAAGTAACATAGTAAAAATTGTTGCTTCCAATTAGTTATCCTCTTGCAGTTGTAGAAGAAGGTTAATTGGGTACACTAACTCTGACTCACAAGTCCTAGTCCCTTCCTAGGGAAGGACTAGAGTTAGTGAAAATAAAGTTTGGCAACAATTTCAAAGTTCAAATTAACACTTGAGTTTTTCAAATCAAGGGGTTCCAATTAATTAACTCCAAAGCCAAGTTGGGACTCCACTCTATTAACATGAATGTCATTTCCACAAACATGTAAAGGGAGTAGGTAGAAAACATGGTAAATTAAATTAAAGTAATAAAATTAAAAATGACTCTGGTAATTAATTGAAATAAATTTGGAATTAAACATAAGAATAAGTCATTGCATTAATAAACTCAGAATTCAATGAAATACAAATATGAATACCAATAACTAAATGAAAAAATAAAAGAGAAGAGTAATAGAGAAACAAACTAAAGTGATGACTACCAAAGGTGGTAGCAGCTCTCTCAAAAATCCAATCCAAAAGCGAAGTTAAGAAAAACTAAGAACCCTAGGAGAAGTAGTGTTTTCTCTAGAATTCAAAACTAAAAATTAAAACTAAGTGAGAATGAATGTGTGTCCAAGTCTCAGCTACACCCCTACTAATCTGGACTTTCGGGCCTGAATCTGGGTAAAAAAGGGCCCAGAAATTGCCCCCGGCGAATTCTGATATGCAGCACGTGATGGCCTGTCACGCGTACGCGTTGATGCACATTCTTCTAGTCACGCATACGCGTCGCTGCTCGCCCATGAAATCTTTATTTCCTTGTGTCCCTTCCTCTTTTGCATGTTTTTTTTTCATCCTCTAAGCCATTCCTGCCCTGTAATCTCTGAAAACACTTAACATACATATCACGGCATCAAATGGGAATAAGAGAGGATTAAAAATAGTGAATTTAAGGCCAAAGAAGCATGTTGTCAATCATAACATCAATTAGGGAAGAAAAATGTAAAACCATGCATTTCATATGAATAAGTGTATAAAAGATTGATAAAATCCACTCTATTTAGCACAAGATAAACCATAAAATAGTGGTTTATAAAATATTAATCGAGAAGCCTAAAAAGAGTAAAAATGAAATCACGAAGTCGTATCACTCACGTATCGAAAACTAAAAGATAAAGCGCGGAGTCGAAAGCGATATTCAGATAAAGGCATTAAGGAGAATAAGAGAAGGACATTGTATAGATACATAACATAAGTAAATAGCCACTAGTCGTGACCTGCGAAGTTTAGGTCGGCTAGGGTACAGTATAGCAGTAGTTGACAACAGTATCTCCTAATCTCTCCCAAAAGAAATATAAAAGCCTCTATAGGCAAGCTCAAAATGGTTCAAAATAAAGGTGGAGAGTTTCTAAGAAAAATATAAAGTAGAGAATATAAAGATCTTCGCCATCTCTCAGATGAACCACAATTCACTTCTAAGCACCTAGACCTGCATCTAAAAAACAAGAGATATATACGAAATGAGAACCTCCAACCCATGGGTTCCAAGTACGGTAAAAGTGCCAAATAAATACAATGCATTGTAATAAAAACTCACTAAGCATCCTAAACTTCCTTTCACCAAATATTCATCCTATGTTCTCGCTAATCTATAAAAAGGCAACTGTCGTAAGGGAATGCTAAATCTGATTCATATTCCTCATGCTTCCCAACTTTCTAACTCTCCAACAATTCACAATCAGAATTATAAATAAAACCATCCCTAGCTATCCTATCTCAGCAGTTCTATATCATTACCTCATGTCCTCACCTGGAGCAAGTGTTATCACTTCACTATGTCTACCTAGGGAGCTCAAATTATCTCATCCAATAATCATCATCATTATTCAATTTCATCATCAACTCATCTCATCAAGAACAGCTCTCCATGTCAACCGACACCGAGGGACCTCTCAGTTATACAAACACAAGAAATACAGGCAAGTAATACACAATAAGGTACAAGTAGAACAAGTAGCACATAATCAGGTAACAGAGCATATATGATATTGCAATCCAAAACAAATATGCAAACCCAAACAATTTAAACATATGCAAAAGATTTATGCCTGCCCTATGGCTGATGATATCATCTGTCGGTTATCAAGCCAACCCAACGTGTCTGGTAGCTAATCCGGGCACAGGCTTTCTATTGCACATTAATATCATTAGAGGGAATACGTGCCATGTCGCCATTAGAGGGTATCTGTGCCCTGTCGCCATTAGAGGGTATATGCGTCCTGTCGCCATTAGAGGGCATCGGTGCCCTGTCACCCTTACAACCAGAGAGAAAACACAAGCATACTCACATTCAACATTTTCCAACATTATTCATTTACCGCATTCCTTCATTAATCATATATGCATCTCCGGCATACTTGCCACATGTTAATGCTTCCTCAATCAATCATCATTGTTATCAAATCTCAAACATTAACCTAGAGCAAGCAGAACGAACCACAACCCTTGCTACTACCCAGGTATCACAAATACACATTCATTCATAATCACACTTCATTATTACCAATTCTCAAATAATGACCCGGAGCAAATGGGACGAACCATGACCTTTGCTACTACCCAAGTATCACAGACATACATTCATTCCAAACTCCATAATTAAACTCATTTATCATAATTCTCCTTCTCCATCTAGTACCTGGAGCAAGTGGACAACGCCACTGCCTACTACACGGGGTCACATGTCACATTCATTTTCAAAACATCGTCTCTGCACTTCCTCAATCACAATTCATTACTCCAAACCTTTCTTCATCAACAAGTTATCACATTTCCTAGCCTAATCTCATTGCTAGGCATACTATACAAATTTAGGACTTAAAGGATTAAAATGGAGGCTTAAAAGTCTGAAATTCAGCTTTAAAAACTCAAAAATCAACTTTTTTGCTGAAAACAGGGTCACGCGTGCGCGTTGCTTATGCACACGCGTGGAAGTCGAAAAGTAGAGTGACGTGTGAGCGTCGCCCGTGCCCATGCTTGGGAAGCAGAAAGGTAGCGCGACGTGTGAGCGTCAGTCACGCGTACGCGTGGGTTCGTTTTGTGCTCCTCGCACAAAACCAGCACAGTAAAAGCACAACTCTCTGGATTTTCTACTGGGCACTTGCATCAATATAGCGATGCATACGCGTCAGCCAGGCGCACGCGTGAGAGAGTAAAAATCGTGAGTGACGTGTGCACGTCGGCCATGCGTGCACGTCAAAGTTTAAATAGCTGCAGGATTTTATTTTCAAATCCCAAACTTCCGACGGGCATAACTTTTTTGTTTCAAATCATTTTCTACCAGTTCTTCGAACGGCATAAACACCTCGGATCCAATTTTATTTTTAAACAAGTTTGATATAAATCGGCAATTCGGAGACCAAGTTATGATCCATCAAAGTAGAAAAAATAAAAAATTTCATAAAAACCAACAAAACTAAATTTTCAACACAAACCAATTTTAAACCTTTTCAAAACCAACTAAAACTTACCAAAACCTACCTCAAGTCTCTTCAACTCATATTTTCAACATTCTTATTAAATTCACAATCCACCAATCCACCAATTTAACCAATCTCAATCAAATAACTCAATTTCAAACAAAATACCATATCATATATTTCATTCCACATCTCAAGTTCCAATAATACCAATTCCATCAACCCCCAATACATATAAATCCATATCATCATATACAACCAACATGCATTATCAGCAAAGACATCAATTTCTCCCTCAATACCAATAACCACATAATCCATACAATCCATTGTAACTAAATAACAACAATCACAACTCCATTCAATCTCATATGGCATCACACTATACACACATCACATACCTTCCTTACCTCTTTCTGATCTCCGGCCCAAATCCACAATTCAACTGCATATTCCACAAACTAATATCCATTACCCAATTCATCAAATTCTCAACAAACCAACATACAAATTCACATAATTCTCAATCCAATCATTAATTTACATTACATATCAACTATACATATTAGTACCAACCATTGACACAATCCAAACTTAATCCTAGGGGTATATAGCTTAGGGATTCTCATTACAATACGCGGTACTTAAATGAAACTTAAATCGTACCTCTTGTAGCCAAAATAATTGAGCTTCTTCTTCGAAGTCTCCACCCCCTTAGATCCAAGCCTCACCAAAGCTCCACAAGCAACACCAACCTCCCAATTGTGCACCAAAATCAACCAATACTCTAACATAACCAATTTCACACTTACAATTAACCTAGGATTCATGAAAATAATAAATCACAAGGTTTTGAGCACTTCTTACCTTAGCCCATATGAAATAGGGATAGAACTCACTTAGAATCCATGTTAGAGTATCCCTAAATAACCAAAATCATAAGATTTTAACACTAATTACCCGAAAACACATAATAGTAAGGAATTTTGAAAACTGGGTAGAGATGAATAGAATAATCATCACAATAACTAGATAGAATCGAAGAGGATGAGAAGAGCGATGCGTGGCTGCAAACGGCTCGTCAATTGGAGTTCCAGATCAAAAGTTATGGTGATTTAAAGTTTGATGGAGATAGGATTTTCTCTCTTCTTCCTCTCTTCTCCATTTCAGCGCCCCCTCTCTCATTCTCTAGGGTAAATGAGCTGAAATGCTCATAACTAGTGTTAATATATGTTGGGTCTTGGGCCCACTTGGGTCCGGTTCACTTGTTTTAGTCTGTTGGCCCAATTTTGGGCCAAAACCTTTAAGATTAGAGTTTTAAATCGTATTTTAAATATTTTTAGCTTCCCAAATTATAATTTATCATTTCTTAACCTTATTCACTTATAATTACTTTGTTCAGCTGCAGTAACGGATAGATCTCAGCCAGTATTGCCGGTTGAATTTTTAGTGCGCATTTTTATGCAGAAAACTATGTTTTTCGACTTAGAAAAATTCAATGAGTCCAAATATCATATTTAAATTATCAAATTCCGATTGCTAAATTTTCTAACCATATTCGCTCCTATTTAATTTATTATTTAATTAATTACAGTTTGACCGGGTTTTACATTCTACCCCTCTAACAGAAATTTTTGCCATCGAAAATTCCATCCACCACCACGAGTACGTGAGCGTAGTCTGCCTTTATATCCAATGCATAGTAGTCCCAAGGTCTTCTTACTCAGCGCGATTCCACTGCCCCGCTCTGATTCCTTTATCTCTGAGGATCTCGATCATTAGTTCAACGCCGACCAACAGCCTCGTTCCTTACTTTTATCATCTCATCAACTCACATCTTATTAAATCTCAAATCATGTCATCAATAATATCACCATCCTCATTAATCATAGTCATCATCCCACATCACTATAATCAACCAAAAATTATCACCATCCCTTAATCATACTCCATCCTTATCCTCTCTCTCTGTTAAGCCAATTACCACTAATCACAGCTCAACTCAAAGCATAACCTCTAGACTTACTTTCTTATTCCCAAACCCTCAGATTTATATATAAATTGCTGTTTTAAAGTCTTTGACTAATTGATCAAAACTCTCTTCATTGTTTAGAAGTCAAATGAGTTTGAAATAACAGGTTAACTAAATCATAAGAATATAATTTTCTTTAATAATCTATAAAATCCCCTATAAATTTTGGTTCACCGCCCTTCATGGTTTCCTTAGAACCAATCTCAGTACAACATCAGCATTTCAATTTAATATTTACCAAATTCATCTTTGAATCCAATTATTATACATTTCAATCTAAATTCAAGGTCGTCATGATCAAATCGTAATACTTGTCTCTCAATCACGATGATTGGTACTCACTTATCACCTAAATCTAATTACACACCAACAATCATTTTCGTATCCACTCCGGAATCAGTTAAAGTTCACAGCCACAATCAATTCAAGTACCTGAGAATCATTACTCACATTAACCCACTAGACCCTTCGAGTATTTCAAGTTTAAGACATTCTAGTCAACTTTACACCTCCTATATGTAACTATCCTGTGTTACTGCTTCCACTGCGTCACTTTGATTGCTTTTTTATTTAAGACCTACCTAATCATTTATGCTAGCCAAACCTTCTATTAAGATAACTCAGGATCGTCTAGAACAGATCATGATTTTTCATTCGACCATGTGTTATGAGTGAATACTAGCCTTCAGTATTGTCTAAAGTGGTAAAGAATTAAGTTATTAGTTTTTTTATTACCTCAGATATGAGGATCGGATCCGGCAGTACCCCGGTCCCTCCTGTGTAGACAATCTCTGACCAAATGTGCTAGCTTCCTGCAATTGTAACACAAACCCGAACCATAATGACACGGCCTATTTGGGTGATGACCTCCACATCTCTGATATCTCAAAACATCTGAAGCAGCCGCTGTCTATTTTTCCTTACCGTTTCCTTGGGAATCCTTATTTGTCACAAAGTTATTCCGTTCTTGGGGAAAATGTTGTGGGTATCCTCTTCTCTTAAACTCTTGACCCCTTGTTGCATATCCTTGGTTGTGATCCTTACGGTGGGACTCTCGATGGTCATTCTCCGCCTCAGCAGCCTTCCTCACACAATCTTCAGCGACACGGCTCTTGTTCACAAGTTCGGAAAAGACTCTAATCTCCATCGGTCCAACGGAGCTCAGAATGTCACTCCGAAGTCCTCCCTCGTACTTAATACACTTTCATTCTTTGAAGTCTCCCGGAGCTCCCTGACACATGCGAGGAAACCTGAATAGCTCCTCAAATTTATCTGTATACTCAGATACAGACATAACACCCTGCTTCAGCTGCAGTAACTCAAGTTCCTTGGCCGTCCTGGCAGAATTCAGAAAGTACTTTTTATAAAATTCTACCTAGAAGGCATCCCAGGTGATAGGATCATTCCCCTGCTCCAGTAGACGTCGGGCTCCCTGCCACCAATGCAATGCTTCCCCAGTGAGCAGATAGGTAGCAAATTCAACACACTGCTCTTCAGGTACCAACTACATTTGTAGTGCTCACTCCATAGCTTGAAACTAGGTATCGGCTTCAGCTGGATTGGTGGTTCCCTTAAACTTAAGTGGATTAACCTTTAAGAAGGTTGTCAGTGTCATCGGACCCTGAGCTCCACTTCCGCCATTGCTATTATTGTTTATCTGTTGTTCAAGAGCCTCCGCAGTGGTCTGCATAGCAGTAGCCATATTCTCCAACATCGCAATAAAGTTTATCGGGTTATTCGGGTTGGTTTCTGGTCCCTGAGTACCAGTACGACCTCTCTCATGGCCTCGACCACGTCCATGAGGCACCATCTGGTTCCTATACACACCAAACAGTCGATATCAAGTTAATCAGTCTCAATATCAGAAATCTAGTGCTTCAAAGTCCCAAATGCATACTCATGAACGCTTATGCTAGTTATATCAGTTAGATATCCTAGTGGCACATAAACACTCATACAGAGAATGCACAGAAGCATAGCCAGTCCGTCCCTCAGGCTCTACAGGAATGAACTGCTCCGATACCATAATGTAACACCCTAATAATCAAATCTTTGTGCTCGAGTCATAAGTCAATGATAATAAGGTGGTACAACTCTCAATGGGGATTTTTAACACATAACTATAAGTATAATTGAAAGGAGTATTAATCGAGAAGACTGAAAAGAGTATAAATGAAATCGCGAAGTCATATCACTCACGTATCGACAACTAAAAGATAAAGCAGGAGTCAAAAGCGATATTTAGATAAAGGCATTAAGGAGAATAAGAGAAGGACAGTATATAAATATATAACATAAGTAAATAGCCACTAGTCACGACCCGCGAAGTTTAGGTCGGCTAGGGTACAATATAGCAGTAGTTGACAACAGTATCTCCTAATCTCTCCCAAAAGAAATATAAAAGCCTCTATAGGCAAGTTCAAAAGGGTTCAATACATAATATAAACTTTTCAAAATAAAGGTGGAGAGTTTCTAAGCAAAATATAAAGTGGAGAATATAAAGATCTTTGCCATCTCTCAGATGAACCACAACTCACTTCTAAGCACCTGGACCTGTATCTGAAAAACTAGAGATATATACGGAATGAGAACCTCCGACCCATGGGTTCCCAGTACGGTAAAAGTGCCAAATAAATACAATGCATTGTAATAAAAACTCACTAAGCATCCTAAACTTCCTTTCACCAAATATTCATCCTATGTTCGCGCTAATCCATAAAAAGGCAACTGTCGTAAGAGAATGCTAAATCTGATTCATATTTCTCATGCTTCCTAACTTTCCAACTCTCCGTCACAGTCAGAATTTATAAACAAAACCATCCCCAACTATCCTGTCTCAGCAATTCTATACCATTACCTCATGTCCTCACCTAGAGCAAGTGAAACAACTTCATTGCGTCTACCCAGGGAGCTCAAATTATTTCATTCATTAATCATCATCATTATTCATATTCATCATCAACTCATCTCATCAAGAATAGCTCTCCGTGTCAACCGACACTGGCATGAGGGACCTCTCAATTGTACAAATACATGCAATACATGCAAGTAATACACAATAAGGTACAAGTAGAATAAGTAGCACATAATTAGGTAACAAAGCATATATGATATAGCAATCCAAAATAAATAGGCAAACCCAAACAATTCAAACATATGCAAATGATGTATGCCTGCCCTATAGCTGATGATATCATCTGTTGGTTATTAAGCTAACCCGACGTGTCCGATAGCTAATCTGGGCACAGTCTCTCTGTTGCGTATTAATATCATTAGAGGGAATATGTGTCCTGTCACCATTAGAGGGTATCTGCGCCCTGTCTCCATTAGAGGGTATATGCGCCCTGTCGCCATTAGAGGGTATCGGTGCCCTGTCACCCTTACAATCAGAGAGAAAACACAAGCATACTCACATTCAATATTTTTCAACATTATTCATTTACCACATTCGTTCATTAATCATATATGCATCTCCATCATACTCGCCACATGTTAAAGCTTCCTCAATCAATCATCATTGTTATCAAATATCAAATATTAACCTGGAGCAAGCGGAACGAACCACAACCCTTGCTACTATCCAGGTATCACAAATACACATTCATTCATAATCACACGTCACTATTACTAATTCTCAAACAATGACCCGGAGCAAGTGGGACGAACCACAACCCTTGCTACTTCCCAAGTATCACAGACATACATTCATTCTAAACTCCATAATAAACTCATTTATCATAATTCTCCTTTCCCATCTTATACCCGGAGCTAGTGGACAACACCACTGCCTACTACCCGGGGTCACATGTCACATTCATTTTCAAACCATCATCTTTGCACTTCTTCAATCACAATTCATTACTCCAAGCCTTTCTTCGTCAACAAGTTATCACATTTCCTAGCCTCTTCTCATTGCTAGGCATACTATACAAATTTTGGACTTAAAGGATGAAAATAGAGGCTTAGAAGTCTAAAATTCGGCTTTAAAAACTCAAAACTCAACTTTTGCTGAAAACAAGTCCACGCGTGCGCGTCGCCAATGCACATGTTTGGAAGGCGAAATAGTAGAGTGACATGTGAGCGTCGCCCATGCTCACGCATGGGAAGCAGAAAGGTAGCGCAACGCGTGTGCGTCAGTCATGCGTACGCGTGGGTTCATTTTGTGCTCCTCGCACAAAACCAGCACAGTACCAGCGCAACTCTTTGGATTTTCTTCTAGGCACTTGCATCAATACAGGGACGTGTACACGTCAGCCAGGCGTACGCATGAGAGAGTAAAAATCGTGAGTGATGTGTGTACGTCAGCTATGCGTGCGCGTCGGAGTACGTTTTACCAAAAATTTTACTAAGTTTAAAAAGCTGTAGGATTTCATTTTCAAACTCCAAACTTCCAACAGGCATAACTTCTTCGTTTCAAATCATTTTCTACCCGTTCTTTGAACGGCATAAACATCTCAAATCCAAATTTATTTCGAAATAAGTTTGATACAAATCAGAGATCCGGAGACCAAGTTATGCTCCGTCAAAGTAGGCCAAAATCACAAATTTCATAAAAACCAACAAAACTAAATTTTCAACACAATCCAATTTCTAACCTTTTCAAAACCAACCAAAACTTACCAAAACCAATCTCAAGCCTCCTCAACTCATATTTTCAATATTCTCATTAAATTCACAATCCACCAATCCACCAATCCACCAATTTAACCAATCTCAATCAAATAACTTAATTTCAAACAAAATACCATATCATATATTTCATTCCACATCTCAAGTTCCAACAATACCAATTCTATCAACCCCCAACACATATAAATCCATATCATCATATACAACCCACATGCATTATCAACAAAGACATCAATTTCTTCCTCAAGACCAATAACCACATAATCCATACAATCTATTGTAACCAAATAACAATAATCACAACTCCATTCAATCTCATATGGCATCACACAATACACACATCACTTACCTTCCTTACCTCTTTCCGGCCTCCGGCACAAGATTCACGGCCTCCAGCCCAAATTCACAATTCAAATGCATATTCCACAAACTAATATCCATTACCCAATTCATCAAATTCTCAACACACCAACATACAATTTCACACAATTTTCAACCCAATCATTAACTTACATTACATATCAACTATACATATTAGTATCAACCATGTACACAATCCAAACTTAATCCTAGGGGCATCTAGCCTAGGAATTCTCATCACACTACATGGTACTTAAATAAAACTTAAACCGTACCTCTTGTAGCCAAAATAATTAAGCTTCTTCTTGGAAGTATCCACCAACCCTTAGCTCTAAGCCTCACCAAAACTCCACAAGCAACACCAACCTCCCAATTGTGCACCAAAATTAACCAATACTCTAACATAACCAATTTCACACTTACAATAAACCTGGGATTCATGAAAATGATAAATCACAAGGGTTTGAGCACTTCTTACTTTAGTTCATATGAAATTGGGATAGAACCCATTCAGAATCCATGTTAGAGTATCCCTAAATAACCAAAATCACAAGATTTAAACACTAACTACCCGAAAATGCATAACAGTGGAGAATTTCAAAAACTAGGCATATATGAATGGAATAATCACCACAATAACTAGATAGAATCGAAGAGGATGAGAAGAGCGATGTGTGGCCGTAAACAGCTCGTCAATCGGAGTTCCGGATCAAAAGTTATGGTGATTTGAAGTTTGATGGAGATAGGATTTTCTCTCTTCTTCCTCTCTTCTCTATTTCAGCGCCCCCTCTCTCATTCTCTAGGGTAAATAAGCTGAAATGCTCATAACTAATATTTATATATGTTGAGTCTTGGGCCCACTCGGACTCAGTTCACTTATTTTAGTCTGTTGGCCCAATTTTGGGCCAAAACCTTTAATATTAGACTTTTAAATGGTATTTTAAATATTTTTAGTTTTCCAAATTATAATTTCTCATTTTTGAACCTTATTCACTTATAATTACTTTATTCAGCTGTAGTACCAGATAGATCTCAGCCGATATTGTCTGTCAAATTTTTAGTGTGCATTTTTACGCAGAAAACTATGTTTTCCAACTCAGAAAAATTCAATGAGTCCAAATATCATATTTAAATTTTCAAATTCCGATTGCTAAATTTTCTAACCATATTCGCTCCTATTTAATTTATAATTTAATTAATTACGGTTTGACCGAGTTTTACAAGATTTCCGAGTTGTTGCTATCACTTGTGAAGGAGATACCACCCGTTTTTTCAAAGGTAAAATTTCTAATTTCTGCTTTGCTTTGTTCTGATTTTAATCCTCTCCATCAAATTTAACCACCACATTTATAGCTCATTTTTCTGATTTGGTAGTGAAAAACCTGTGTTCAACCACGCTTTCGCCGTGTTAGGACAAGATGATGAGCGCTAAATACCGATTTTAGAAAATTCACAAGTTATAAAGTTCAAGATTCGTTGTAGCTCTAAATTGGAATTTAACATTCTTTAAAGTTTAGTTTAAAATGTCACACATTCAAAATAATAATCAAAAGTTTAGTCTCGAGTTGTTCTCTCTTGGAATCACAATCGAGTGCTCAATCATTGACTATGAAAAAAAAGGGGGTTTGATCGTAATTAGAAAATTTAAATAGCAAGAGATTAAAAGCATAATTAAAGATTAAATGGTAAGGAGATTAAACTAAAAGTAATCAAGGCAATTAACTAGAGAAGAAGAAAGTAAATTCAAATGCTAGCTAAAAGATCTTGGCAAGGATTGAGGGTTAAAGATCACCATCCTTGTCACTAACCACAACATGATAATTACATAGAACAAACCCAATTTGTCAACCTCTACAAATTGAGGAAAGTCAATTAGGTTTAATTGACCCTAATCTACAAGTTCTAACTAACTTACTAATCGAATTGGTAAAAAATTAACATTAGTAGAAATAAGATTAATTAATATATCTAAATTATCAGTCAACTTGCACATTAATGACTCAACTTCACCCAAATTCTCAATCCAAGCCAAGAATGTAAAATTCTACTCTAGAACTAATTCAAGCATTTTATCAAACACTTAGAAGGTATAAAAATAAAACATAATAAATGACAAGAATTAGTTAAATCTATAAATATACAATTTAAGAAAGAAATAAAACATCTCAAATAAATAAGAATAAAGTATGAAACATCAAATTCATTAATGTAAATTGAAAATTTAAGAAGGGTTCAAGGATTTGAAATAACAAAATAGAAAAACTAACAAGAAATTCTAAGATACTAGAGTAGCGAAACAAAAAATTATAAACTAAAAACTACAATTATACAAATTAACACTTAAAAATAAGAGAGAAATTCATAAGAAACCCTTAAATTCTTGAGGTAAGTTAGTGCTTTTCTCTCTAGAATTCAAAGTTCTAAATCTAAAAAAAAGAAAAAAATGAGTGTATGTGAATGTGTCTTCATCCCATTCATGCTCCCCTCTAAATACATCAGAAATGTGCTAAATTGGGCCAAAAATGGGTCTAAAATCGTGAGTCACGTGCCTTTATTATTGAGGCACAAAATGGGTATGATGCGTACGCATGTTTACACCTTTGCCAATTCTTCATATCTCCATGAAATCTCAACTTTTGCATGCTTTTCTTCCTTTTTTCGAAGTTATCTTTGTCTCTTAAACCTTAAACAACTTAAACAAACATATCAAGGTATCGAATGGAATAAAAAATAGAATTAGTTTGACAAATTTAAATGCCTAAAAAGCATGTTTCAATCAATTAAACACAATTAGAAGAATTCATAGAAACATGCTTTTTAAGGAATAAGTGCAAGTTAAGTTGATAAATTCCAGTAATTTCAATTCAAAAATCATTATAAAATATGAATTTATCACATGACCAAAGGCAATGGAAGATTGATTCATGTTCAAGCTCACATCTCAGACATTTGAAGATCACTATAGCAATTTTTTATCACAACCTCTCTTTCACCGGTAAGCTGTTGTGCATAGCCTTCCAAATGAAGTTTTTAACTTTTGGTTGACATTTTATTTTCCAGAGACTAGACCAGAAGCTCTTCCTGCATCTTTCTGGCATGTAATCTAGTGGGATGGAAAAAATTAAAGACAATTTTATACTTAGAGGCAACAGTGTAGGCACCAGATTTCTCCTTGCTCCACGTAAGCAAATCCTCATTTTGCTTAATTTTTGTATTGAGTATTACATGGATAATTTTGGATTGAATATCTCTGTTATTCTGTCTGAATTCCATTGTCGAATAGGTAGTAGTAATTCTACAACTCATACTAGTTGATAGGATAAATTTGGTAGGAAAAGATAATCTTAGTAGGGCTGAGTTGTTTGATCCATTTCTCATCCTTAATCTTCACCATAGTACCCCTTTTTGTTTTCTAGAAAATTCTTTTCTCCAGTACCTTCCTTCCCTCTAATATACTTCTCCATCCCCAAAAAAGGTTATGTACTGTCTCTTTTCTTAGAAAATTCGAGTACTTGAAATATCTGCTGTTGTACACTTTATGAACTAAGAAATGAGTTCTTGTTAACAACCTCCAACTTTGCTTTGCTAACATTGTAAGGTTGAACGCTTTTAGATTTTTGAATTTTACCCTCCTCCCTTTGTTGGTCTACACCTCCAGTTAATCCATTGCATTTTTTGCTATGAACTTCTTTGACTCTCCCAGAACTACGTCATTGCCCATTGAATCTCTTCCAATAGTGAGTTAAGTAGTTTAAAATAACTAAGTTTATAAACCCAAATAGTTGTCCCTATCACTTTAATCAAAACTTTCTGTTCACTGACTGACAACAGTGCACACTTTCAATGATATAATTTTTTTAGTATTTTATCTTTCATATAATTAAAAGTGACCTTCTTAAATCTGTGAATAAGAGTAGTCGATAAACCACTACAAGGTTTTTGTTGATTTGTGACAGTTTTTTCTCCTATTTGTGGAGGTTTATAACCCCTACCAAATGGTTTATGGGGGGATTTAAAACTCCCAAAATTTGAGGCACCACGAGATCTTTTGTGGGAGTTTTTAAAAATCTCCACAATCTATTCAGTGGGGTGTTTTTTGTGTGCTTAGTGGGGGATTTTATATTGGACTTTTGTGACGGTTTTAAATAATTTTTGTGGCAGTTAAATACCCCCACAAATTAATTTTTAATTTAACAAAAATTAACTATTTTGTGAGATTTTCAAACCTCCATAAATCCTGTAATTATTTATTTATTTTAATTTCAAATCATTCGTTAATTTCATCTCATTTATATATTCTCAAATTAAAAATTTATTTTTTAATAACAAAATTTAAAAACTAAATCTTTAATAACACAATTTCTCAATATAAGACGTAACTCTATATATATCAAAATTTTTAATGTCAATAGTTCTAAACGTAATTACATATGGTATTGTTCTACACAACTATTATTATTTTTCTTTAAATAGTAAAATAAAACAACAAATTCAATATTTCAATATAATCTAATTACATAAAAGTCTCAAAATGAAAATATGAATGCAATCCCAGAAGAACTTTAGGGGGCATTTTATATTCATGAACTAAAGCAAAGAATGCATCTGGTGAACCATGAAACTCATTCCTACACAATTATGCAAGCATTTTCAACGTTTGCAACCTTAACTTCATATAACTATGAAAACAAAATCAAACTCCTACTGAATCAATTTAGTTATATACAGCTTTTGCTAGTTTAATACACTATTACACTCGGTAAGAAAAATAGAATCAAATTTTATTTTGTAAATCATCATTAGGACTAATCCAATGCATGAATCCTCAATTAACTAATCCAATACCTGAAAATTATAATTTGTTAAGGCTTCCTTTGTTTTGAAGTTTCATAGAAGTCCAAAATTAGCTCCCTAAAAAAAACACCACAATTATAACATACATGAATGAGGATTTCAAATCTTTTCAATTGCAAACTAATGCCATTATTAGATAACACTCACCTAATGATACCTTCATCTTTGTTACCATCATTGGAAGGAATAGGCTTAAATAAAGACTGAATCATCTTAACTCATGGTGATTGAGTGCGAACTGCGGCTCCATAGCAGGATATTAAAGGCCATTTCCTTGAACTCGCAACTTGAATATTCACACAAGTGAAAATGCAAACTTCAATATGGTGATTTTATTCTATTAATTAAGATTGAATGTGAATTTTGTTGCAAAAATAATATCACACTGCAGAAATAGATGGCACATCCGATCGGCCTGGTGATCCATGAGATACATCCATACCAAGAATTAAGATAGCTTCATTATGAAGTAAAGGTATAGAAGGAGCACACTTCATTGACAGAAAGGAATTCATTCCACCAAGTTGGCATCACAACAGTAAAATGAAGAACCGAACACGGTAGCTATTTCAATTTCAACTTAAAAAAATGAATGTAGACTAATATACCTTTGCATTAATTTTCAGGAGAACATTAGTAATATGCTGATCATTAATATTTGTTGGTGCAATACACTATGTTGCAACTCCTTCATCAGCAAGACTTCTCCTTTTCCAAGATCCCACACAACAGTTGCATTAATTGAGGAATTGTACGGTGAGTACCAAAAAAACTAAAATATTATGTTGCTTGGGTAGTATCAAAGAAATATGCATACACACAAATGAGACTTCTTGATTCTACCATAAATATCAGAATTCTTTTTCTCTGGAAGAATGCACAACAGAAGTTGCAGGGGGCCAGACAATTACTTGGACTTTACAAGTTGAACATCCTCTCGACCTTAAGAGGTGCTGGATCGCGTCTTGAATGGCCATCCTTTTCGAATACTTGTTATGGAGGAATTATGTGATACAAAAGAAACCAAAAGTGTTAAATGAATGATGTATCACAACATCAACAAACTAAAATTAGCCATAAAACTCTTACAATCCCCTTTATTTCAGCACACTTCTTGATGGTATTACACAGAAAACATGTGTCATAGCAAGCTGAGAAGTTTACAACGGCCCAGCGCTTGATCTTCATAGCTTTAACTACACTACAACATTTTCAGGTTGAGGCAATATTTAAAAAGTGTTGCCTAAAGGCTGACAAAAAGTTGTTTTTGATCTATGGCAACACTTTTGGACCTAAGGCAACGTTTTTGGGCAGCGTTGCATATGCTGTCGTTGTCTTAGATCAAGGAAACACTTTTTGTTTCAAAAGCAGCGCTTTTGAGAACAACACTTGGTAAGTGTTGCCTTTGGTTAAAAAACAACAACACTTCAAAGGTGTGTTTGGGATAACACTTTTGCAATGTTATCTTTTCTCATATTTTGATCACTACTAAAAATGTTGCCTATTTGCAATAAAATTCAACCCTTTTATGTGTTGCTTATAAGTTTGAATTTGCAATACTTTAAAGTGTTGCCTATTAGTTTTGAATATGCAACCTATACAAGCGTTGCCTTTTCTTTTAGATATGCAACCTATACAAGTGTTGCTTTTTCTTTTGTATATGCAACCATACAAGGGTTGTCTAATATTCAAAATATGCAACTTTGCTTTTTTTATAAAAATAAAAATTACTTTCGTAATAAAAATACAAAAAAATAAATTTTATAATAAAATTATTTGTTCATACATGTGTAATTATTTTAATTAATAAATGAATTTGTGCACAATAGAAAAAAATTATAAAAGAGACAAAATAACTAATAATAAAATTCTAATTAAAATAGATATTAAAAAATTCAATTAATATTTCAAATACATGTTCATCAATAATTCTCAACAAAATAATAAAATTCTTGTCTAACAATAATTGTCATAACAAAATAGTGATTAATATTTATCAAAAAGATGTCATAGATTGATCAAATACAAGCTGAAACTAATTAATATTTTGCGATTTCGGATTGATCGCTAAACTTCAATGGCAAGGTGATTTCCATCAATATAAGAGACATTAGTGGAAGAATGGTAACAGAGGTATCTGCAGGTGGCTTTTGTTAATACAACATAGTAACATCAGGAAGGATTAAAGCAGAAAAAGGAACAAGCTGAAACTAACCACACCAATGCTTCAAATTGCTGTTGTTGTTATTATGCAATGTGGCACCTGTATGATGCAGTCCACAATTTAAAACCTTGAATCAAATCACAATCCAGTAAATGCAGGTTTTGGCATAGAAGAGGTAAAAGATAAAAAAGACCAGTATAATTAACTAACAACAATAGAGGATACAAACATTTATTCCACCAAATTGTTCATAGTGATATTACTATTAAACTAAAAATGATTATCGTCTTAAACATCAGCTAAAAATGATTTTCATTTATCAAAATGGAATCCGAAACTTGCTATATATGCACGGTTGCTTAATATAAAATATATAAAAAAGTGCAAAAGAATAACATAAACATATATCAATTAGTATAATAAAAGAGTAAAGATATACAACATATTTTAAGTGTCGATTAAGCTCTTTATTTATAATATTTGAAAGATAAATTTGAAAAATTCGAATACATATAGAATTTTTCTTAGTTTGAATATAATTTATAATCCACATTGAACCATAATAATGTTAAAATGGAGTCTCTTCATTCTTATTAAAATATAAGAATGAGACTAAAATTAAAAAAAATTTTTTATTATTCTAAAATAAATATTAATAATTACTTTTGAAAAGATATATTTTAAAATAAAAATGTTTTTATATTTTAAGTTTTTAATTAAAAAATCAGTATTTTGTTACATAAAGGAAAGGAAAGATGAAAGTACACCATATATACCTCTTAGAACTAGAAGCTCAGCAAAAAATGAGTAAAGGTTCCTTGATTGAAGTTGATCTAAGAGATTTCAAATGAGTTGTAAAATATAATTAAAATTTAAATAATGAAAAATAAGTATATTCACTTTTTTACCACGCTAAAATAAGTATATGACTGTATATAAAAATTTATTGACTTCTTTGTGGACTAATTCTTAATGAATATTGAATTATTGATGCATCAAGAACAGCAAGTGGCATATATGTATATATTTATTTGTTTGATTCATCTTGTGCTTCTAGAATCTAGAATGAAAAAAATTGGACAACACCTAGGAAATATTTGAAAAAGCTATAATAGAAAGTGACTCACTGACGTGAAAAATTTCTCAACTATCCATATAGTACATATTTCCTTAATAGAATCAGTATCATTATCAAGATTGGAAAAAAATCAAACTTACTTCATGGCCTTTGATGTTCACTACTAACCTGTGAGGCAAGTAAAGTTGATACTGATTGACAGGATAAACATAGGGATATTCTTCAAAGTTTTCATACCAAATTTGAACTCCTGATTTTTTTAGACAGTATCTGTGTCTAAAAGGAAAATTGTTAACACAAATCTTTCTACCTGATAAAATAAAATATGCATATAGAATAAATTGTGAAACTCCCACTAGCCATTCATGAATGTCAATTCAGAGATTAGGTGCATTTTATTTGAATTCTAATCAGAAGATAACTCATGACTGTATATAACCTTTGTGTTTGTGGATTAATCTGCACTCACAATTGAAAATACTTTGTGAGCACAATCTAGTTCACAGGTCAAAACAAGGGCGTATAATTCCCTTGCATGACAACTTACAAACTTCAGAATCTAATTTAAAGATTTCAACCATAAGAAAATAAAGAGATATTTTTTGGCACGGTGAGATGTGAAGTTTATTGAACTTACTATTGATGAAGTTATTGTTCTCCATGTTGCAACAAATCAGTTCCATGAGACTGAGCAGCTAAGAGGTCTTCCTTCATTTAACTTGGAACTGCAAATAAAAATGGGTTGTATTTTTAAATCTTTATAAAGATATAATAAATGATAAATATATGTTTTTGACCCACTTTTGACAGAGTGATGAGCGGATGATTTGTATATTTTTGGCATTGTTTTTAGTATGTTTTTGGTATGATCTAGTTAGTTTTTAGTATATTTTTATTAGTTTTTAGTTAAAATTCAC
>NC_029776.3:27961667-27962406 GCF_000817695.3 Arachis duranensis
TGAGTTTGCCTGACTAAGATTTACAAGATGACCATAGCTTGCTTCAATACTAACAATCTCCGTGGGATCGACCCTTACTCACGTAAGATTTATTACTTGGACGACCCAGTGCACTTGCTGGTTAGTTGTGCGAAGTTGTGTAATGCCATGGTATTGAACTACCAAGTTCTTGGGGTTCATGACCGGGGATTATGAGAGTTGTGAAAAAGTATTGTTCACAATTTCGCCCAACCAAGTTTTTGGCGCCGTTGCCGGGAATTATTCAAGTTTTGAGCAAGCTTTTGGTAACATCAGTGCCAAGATCCGGTAGCAACATCAAGTTTTTGGTGTTACTGCCCGGGATTGTTCAGGCTGGACAACTGACGGTTCATCTTGTTGCTTAGATTAGGTATTTATTTTTTTTTTCGAAATTCTTGAAGATGAATTCTAGAGTTTCATGATGATTTGTTGAAATCTGGCTGGCTGAGAAGCCATGTCTAATTTCATTGGACCGAGGTTTCAACTTATCACCACAAGTGCTTGTTGATTTCTTATCAATCTTGCTTTTGGAGCAGTGATCTGCTAAGGCTTGGCTGGCCTCTGGCCATGTCTAGTGTTTTGGACCGAAGCTTTCTTTGAAAGCTTGGCTGGCTGTGAAGCCATGTCTAATTCCTGGACCGGAGTCTTAGACTAACATTGCACTGATTCCTGGAATTCTCATTAAGAATTTTGATATCTTTTTCCACTTAATTTTCGAAAA
>NC_029776.3:27964317-27964728 GCF_000817695.3 Arachis duranensis
TCTCTTCATTTGAAGAAGACGCCTACTGAGGCTCAAGAGCTGATTGAAATGGTTGCAAATAACCAATTCATGTACACTTCTGAAAGAAATCCTGTGAACAATGGGACTAGTCAGAAGAAATGAGTTCTTGAGATTGACACTCTGAATGCCATATTGGCTTAGAATAAGATATTGACTCAACAAGTCAATATGATTTCTCAAAGTCTGTCTGGAATGCAAAATGCACCAAGCAGTACTAAGGAGGCTTCATCTGAGGAAGAAGCTTATGATCCTGAGAACCCTTCAATTGAAGAGGTGAATTACATGGGAGAACCCTATGGAAACACCTAAAATCCTTCATGGAGGAATCATCCAAATCTTTCATGGAAGGATCAACAGAGACCTCAACAAGGTTTCAATAACAATAGTGGT
>NC_029776.3:27971004-27971642 GCF_000817695.3 Arachis duranensis
AGCCGCCATTACTAAGGTGGACCCGTTCTTTGATTTCCTTGTTATTTGTTCTTCTGTTTTTCGAATTTTTAGTGCTTATGTTTATCCATGTTTGTGTCTTGTGATCATTAGTGTCTTAGTGTCTATGCCTTAAAGCTATGAATGTCCTATGAATCCATCACCTTTCTTAAATAAAAATGTGCTTAATTGAAAAAAGGAAAGAATTGCATGAATTTTGAATTTTATAACAGTTAATTATTTTGATGTGGTGGCAATATTTTTGTTCTCTGAATGTACGCTTAAACAGCGCAGATGTATCTTGAATTTGTGGTTCATGAATGTTGGCTCTTGAAAGAATGATGAAAAAGGAGACATGTTACTGAGGATCTGAAAAATCATTAAAATGATTCTTGAAGCAAGAAAAAGCTATTCAAAAAAAAGAAAAAAAAAAGAAAACGAAAAAAAAAGAGAGAAATAAGAGTTGTGATCCAAGGCAAATAAGAGTGTGCTTAAAAACCCTGGACACCTCTAATTGGGGACTTTAGCAAAGCTGAGTCACAATCTGAAAAGGTTCACCCAATTATGTGTCTGTGGCATGTATGTATCCGGTGGTAATACTGGAAGACAGAGTGCTTTGGGCCACAGCCAAGACTCAATAA
>NC_029776.3:27973069-27981071 GCF_000817695.3 Arachis duranensis
TTTCACTGAGAGGATGGGAGGGAGCCACTGATAATGGTGAAACCCTACATGAGCTTGCCATGGAAAGGAGTAAGAAGGATTGGATGAAGACAGTAGGAAAGCAGAGAGACGGAAGGGAAGGCATATTCATGCGCTTATCTGAAGTTCCTACCAATGAATTACATAAGTATCTCTATCTTTACCTTTGTGTTATTTTCGTTCATCACCATATACATTTGAGTTTGCCTGACTAAGATTTACAAGATGACCATAGCTTGCTTCAATACTAACAATCTCCGTGGGATCGACCCTTACTCACGTAAGGTTTATTACTTGGACGACCCAGTGCACTTGCTGGTTAGTTGTGCGAAGTTGTGTAATGCCATGGTATTGAACTACCAAGTTCTTGGGGTTCATGACCGGGGATTATGAGAGTTGTGAAAAAGTGTTGTTCACAATTTCGCCCAACCACAGAGACAAAGGCGATTTACCAATACACAGCATTCAATAGTTATAAAACAATCTTCCCAAGGCTATGACCGATTGCTAGCATAACAAAGTAACCAGCATCTGGTTTGAATCAAGTTTACCCTAAAATTCCAACAGGTTAACCCATTTCTTTAAAGACTAGTTAGCTTGGACATACTTAAAGGCATTTCCACATTCCCTCTAACAATAGCACATCCAACCACAAGAGAAAAAAACCAGATTTTTTTATTTAAATAAAAACCGAAAACAAAAATAAACACGACATTTATCTAAGCTACATCCCCAACCAATGTTTTAAAATAGCGGCCATGGCGGCGCTATGGCGGAATGGCGTGGCGGAAATTAGCCTCGCTGCCATACATAGGGCACCGCAACGTGCTTATCACGGTGGGGCAAATGGTGCCGCAATTGCGGTGGCGCCATGGTGGGTTGCCATGAAAATGGCAAAAATGGTGGGTTTTTTCGGATTTTTCAAAAAAATTCGAGGGTAATTGGGTAAATATGCAAAACCTTAAATGATACAAGCTAACCCGTTCGGCTGCTCCAAATCAAAAACCACTCTTCTTCTCTGAACGTCCAAAATGACTCTTTCTCTGTTCTCTTTCTCTCTTCTCTCTGCCTCCCATCGCCGCCGATCTTAGCCACCTCCTGTTGCCGTCCGTTGCCGCCACCTGTTGCCGCTCGTCGCCAACCGACACCGCTAGTGGTCACCGCCGTCTGCCGCTCATCACCACAGTTCCCTCTTTTTTCTGGTTAGTAGAAGTAACGACTCTTCTTTTTTTTCATTCAGTTCACTCACTTCATTAGTTCACTGTCTCCTTCTCTTCCCTTATAAACCTCTCTTCCTCCAATTTTTTTTTCTTTCAGCTAGGTTTATCGTTCACCATGTCAACTTCTAGACTAGCTCGTAATGCCCATGCCCCTGCCCCTGTCCCTGCCCCTGCTCCTGCCTCCGCCTCTGCTGGCCATGCTGCTAGAACTGCTGCTCGTCCTGCAGCTGCTGTTCGTGCCACAAGGATTGATCCTGGGTGGAAATATGTTAGTGCTGTAGAAGAGGAAAATACCAATGACACCATTTGTAATTTTTGTGGAAAAATTATGAGAGGAGGAATTACACGGGCAAAGGAGCACTTAATGATTAAGCCTGGGAATATTGTTGGATGTAAAATGGTCCCAAAGGATGTTATTGCTGAATTATGGGAGTTTTACAACCAGAAAAATTTGAGGAAGACAAAGTTCTACGCTAGCAAGCACAGAGGAACATAGTGTTAATGCTAGGGAGCTTGACTTAGATAGTTTGGGTTTTGGATTGTCAGAGGAAGATGCTCAAGGGATTGATGAAATTCCAAATCCAACTCCAATGGCAGCAGCTAGAGGGGGTAAGTTCTATGAGAGGTCCAAATTAATTATTTATGAAAAGACCTGAAACTGCCATTACAAGAAACAAAAAGGAGAAATTGAGGCAACAGAATATCAAGGAAGCATGTAATAAGGAAGCAGTTCGTAGAGTTCATCGATACATAGCCCGGTGGTTCTACCAAGCTGGGATTCCATTGAATCCAGTGAGGTTGAAGAGTTTTCAAGAAATGTTGTGGGCTGTTGGAAGCTTTGGTCCTAATTTATCTGCTCCCACTTATCATGCTCTAAGGGTTCCACTCCTTAATGAGGAGTTAGAATACACCAAAGACTTGTTGAAGGGTCATAAGGAACAATGAAAAAAGTATGGCTGCTCTATTATGTCAGATGTTTGGACGGATAAGAGACAACAGAGCATTATTAATTTTCTTGTAAATTCTCCTGCTGGGACAATGATTTTGAAGTCTATTGATGCCTCTGATTATGTGAAGACGGGTGAAAAAATGTTTGAGCTTCTTGATGGTATTGTTGAGGAAATTGGAGAGCAAAATGTTGTTCAAGTTGTAACTGACAATGGGAGCAACTATGTTCTAGCCGGTAAGTTACTGATGGAGAAAAGACCGAATTTGTTTTGGACCCCATGTGCTGCCATTGTTTGGATTTGATGCTTAAAGACATTGAAAAGTTACCATTAATCCAAAAAACCATAAAAAGTGCCATTTCTTTGGTTAGCTTCACTTATAGCCACTCTAGCAATTTATCCATGTTGAGACAATTCACAAATGGCAAGGAATTGGTGAGGCACGCAGTCACCCAATTTGCCACTTCATTTCTCTCTTTGGAAAGGCTTTATGAGGAGAAAGGAAATCTAAGAAGAATGTTCACTTCGGATGAGTGGGTAAGGAATAAGTTGTCAAGGGAGGCAAAGGGGAGGGAGGCAACAAAGATTGTTATTAGGCCCTCCTTTTGGAATCATGTCAAGTACACCCTTATAGTTTTTATGTTTTATGTCTTCTATTTTATGGCTTGCTTATGACTTTTGAGTTATGATATGAACTTGATGTTATATTTATTTGCTAAATTAATTAGATGTCTTATGACTAAAAAGTTGCTTATATAAATAAATTTTATAGTTTATTATATTTGCAATTTTTCTGCATGTTTTTTTGTACATATATGTGTATTTTAGGTAATCCGCCATTTTTGCCATTTTTTGCAATGCCATCCACTATAACTTTATGGCGGATTTTTGGCTCACCACCATGAGCCGCCATCCGCAATAAAAAACTATGTCCCCAACACAGAAAGCTAGCAGGGTATACCAAAGGATTTAGAAACAACAGCTATCAACTGATTAGGCCATAATTCTCAAGTTTTAAGACCCTTCCATAGAAATGGATCTCAAGCATTTTTAGAAAGTTGACACAAACTTAGTATTAAAAGTATAAGTATTAGGATTCAAAACTAATGCACACAGTGAAAGTATAGTTGCCTCAACACTAATGCACACAGCAACAAGTTTCATATAACCAAAAATTAGGATTCAAAACACGAAAATAGAAAAGAAAAACAGAAAAAAAATCATGAGTACCTGCAGAACAATTATTAGCGGTGATGAACCCTAGCAGAAGAACACTGGCAAATTGGAAGAGATCAAAGATGAATGACAAGCAAAACCTAGATAAGCTCGAAATAGCAACATTATTACTAAAAACCCTATAATAGAAACATCAACATTATTAAAATTAGGATTCAAAATGAAAAAGGAAAAGGAATAGGCAAAATCATAGGATTCAAAACAAGGTCACATTTCTCACTATTTTTGCATAAGTAGCTACTTCTCCTAATTTAGAATACGGACGAGTAAAGCAGAATTCAGCGCGAGAGAACAAAGAACAAGGTGCGAGAAAAATAACATAGCGGAGTAGAACAAACCTCGGCGTGAGCAGAAGAACATGGCGGAGCAGAGCAGAACTCGACTCGAACAGAAGAACACGGTGGAGCAGAGCAAAACTAGGCGCGAGTAGAAGAACACGACGGAGCAGAGCTAGCAGAATAACACGCCACGAGAAGAAGAACACGGCGGAGCAGAAGAACACGGTGGAGTATAGTAGAACTCGGCAGAGCATAGAGAAACGCAGAATGCACGCATCAGTGTTGTGAAATTGGGGAAATTGTGTTAGGGTTGGGGTTAGAAATTTAGGGTTATTCATGATTTTGATTCTGAACGCTGTCTAAGCATTTGTCTGGGAGAGATCGGAGACCAACGCGCCTCCGCAATCAACCATGAAACTCACACGCGCTGCCCAAGCAAGCCTCCATGGAGCTGGTGCATACGGTCGAAAGAACCTTCTAGGACAAACTCGAAGGCTCGATCCCTAACGGCGATGAAGAAATCGCTGAATTTGGTAACAAACGAGGTAAATCGAAGCGAGCCACAACATGAACAAAGCGTATGAGATCAAATTTCGCTCCTCGAACCACAGCAACAACAGCAGCAGCAAAAAGAGAAAACAACAACAACGACAACAGAGAAGAAGATGCTTACCGTGATTTTGATTACGCGCAGGAAGACGAAGACTATCACGATTTAGTAACAGGAGTGAATAAGGTGATGAATATATGCTTTGCTGCTTAAAATATTTAGAGGGAAGAGTAAAATTTTAATAGAAAATATTGAATTATTTTAGGCAACGATTATAATGAGAAGTCTATTTAAAAACTTAAAAGCATCCTTCGTAACTGGTAATATATGAAACCATAAGCGTTGCTTGATTAATTTACTAAAGTAACGCTTTTTACATGTTTTCTAATTGATCAAAGACAATGCTTATGAGATGTTAGTTAATGAAGAGTTACAATAGCCTTATTCTTTTGCAATAAATTTTTAAAAGTTGCTTTTGATCATTATAAACAATATTTTTTGAGTGTTATCTATATTACATGTTGCAATAGCTCAAAAATGTTGTAGTGCTAGTTTCTGAAATATGGCATTCAATGTTAGATAAACAACTCTAACTTTTCAACAATTAGAATAGAAAATAACAAGATAAAACAATACAGAATACTAACCTTATTGTTGAAATTCCAGGGCCCACCCCTTGGAATGAAGCTTTCCTTATTTCCAACTATAAGCTGCAAATACAAGAGACATATGAGAACACCTTCAGAGGCCTAAAAATGAAAATGTGAATAAAAAACTAAACAGATTTAAGAAACTGAGGAGATGAAAACACATACTTTTGGGGGCTGCAGAATACAACCTTCAACCCGAGTAAACTAATGAGCCCTTTGCAAATTTGTCAATGCCTTGGTGTACCGCTGTAATAAGATCAAGGTGCATAGCTGCAATGCAAAGCATGAACATAAGATTAGTGCTTTCCCATGCAAAAATACTTTTAGAATCCATGGATATTATGTTTTATGGCACCTCCATTGGAAAATAAGTTGGGAGCTTTGGCTTCCCAACATTGATGCAGGAAAAATCAGAAGAATAGGGCAATTCAATCCCCTTATAGAGTTTAAAGTAATTGTAAACTGTGATTTCAATTATCTGTGGTTTGCCATTTGAGTCCTTCCCATTTTTCAGTGAAAATTTGCAAGAAACCCAAATTCTCATTGGTATGGAAAACATTCTAATGCTATAAAAATAAAAAAAATCTATGCTTATTACATTAAGATAAACTCAATTGACATGATAAACCTTTAACAAGTTTGAACAAAAGTTAGCCATTCTATTATAACTATCCTAACTTTTTACCTCTCCAACAAACTGTACAAAGAAAATAGATTTAGCAACCATATTGTTTAAACAACTTACTTCTGAGTCCTGCAAAGATTATCACCGAGTTCACTGATTTTGTACTCAATATTATTAGCCTTGATTCTGAGGTTTTTCAGCACTCTTTTTGCTTGAAAGTAAACAAAAACAAAACATTACATTCAATACACACAAACATCAAAACCTTGATATAATTAAAATAAGATAGCAATATTACCTTGGTCCAATCAATAAGATTTGGATGCTTCACATTCTGATTCTCACAAAGGAAGTCCAGTACAGCACCAGGCTTTACAACCATTATAGTTGACACATCTTTAAAAGAAGATAAGAACAAATGGTCAATTCAAAAATACAAGAAAAACAAAATTTTTCATGCATGTACCTTTAGAATCTTACCAATATTCAGAGATAAACCTCTAATATATCAAACGGAGAGAGTAATAAATCTCCAATAGTATAAATCAGAGAAAACAAAATCTATCCATAGAAAATGAAAGATAAAACTAAAAAAGAACCTTGAAATTTTCTAAGGATATCATTGAATACTTACTCTGAGTTAACAAGGACAACATCCAAGAAATTGTACGTTAGCATAAAATAAAGGATATCATACTAAAAGAAGAGTGTCATGCACATGTATAGAAATCAAACTTCAAATGCTGTCGAAAATCACTGATTCCTTGAATATCTAGATAAAAACGAAAATTTTATCTCGAAATTAGTGAGCAAAAATATCTAGACTAATTGTGTTGCCATCAAGTTCACTGAATAATCACAAAAGTAACAAAAGTCAAATCCAAAATTAGAGAAGTAATAAATCAAAGTAGATCAGAGAAGTAATTGAAAAAATTCCACGAAGAACGAAAAGAGAGAGAGACAGAAAGAGAGGAAAATCTCAAAAGTTACCGCGTGGTGACCAAAGGAGACGATGCATCGACGGAGGAGACGATGGAAAAAGAGATTATAGAAATATGTGGTGGCTGTGGTGGCCTGGCAAGGAGACGAATGGATATGGTGGTGGTGTTGGCCATGGCGATGGAAGCGGCGACAGTTGCGAGCTTTAGGGTTAAAGCTAGCCTCTTGCACGTTTCGACCAGATCTTCTCTCTCACACGGCGACAACTACGAGCTTTAGAATTTGCTTGGAGGGGGGTTTGAGAATTTTAATTATGTGCAATAGTGGAAGGATTTTTAATAATTATGCAGGAGAGTTTTATAATTTGCCACAAATAAAATATTTTGTGTAAATTTTTAAAAATTTCTACTAAAAAACCTCCACTAGTTATTAAAACCCTTGTAGTGAATCCATATATTTATCTTGATTATCAACGTGGAAAAAACTTAGAATGTCTGCCATTTGACATCAAATGAGGGTATTGCAACTCAAAAATACTGAGGATTTATCTAGATTCACCACTTGTTCCTTGTTTTCTCATAATTTTTTAGAATTCTGATAAGATTCTGATAATCTCTTTCAATTGTTTTGTTAAATAAAATTGAATCATCTACAAATAATAAATTCTAAGATATCTATAATTAAACCTCGTATCCGAAAAATCCAACAAGTTTTAATTATGCGTGCCACTACAAGTTCGTGCTGCGGCTACTGCTACGCGTATAGTTCATACTTCATAAAGAGGAGAGGAGGACTGCATATAGAGTTATAGTATTTTGATATTTGAACCATGTTTTATGGCCAACAAACATAGTTTTTCATTTTCAAGTTTAAAAGTTTTTTTTTTTTTGGGTTGGGAACAATTGTTCTGAGTTGTCAGCATATACTTTGTTTTTTTTAATCTATCCAGAAGAAAAAGATTTTATAATAAATTATTTGTATAATATTATAAATTTTACCCACAAGCGCATTTTGATTTGATCCACACATACCATAAATTTTGATTTGACTCATTTATTGTACGTGATTATGAGGTTTTTTTTATTTGTATTATATTTTTAATTTGTGTATTTTTAATATTTATGTTAAAATATATTTATACTTTTATATTTATTTATAATTTTATATATTATTTTATTTTTATTTAATTATTTCCATTGAACTATAGTTAAACTTTTAAATTGATAAATTAATCATTAGAACAGTTTGATTTTCAGAAATAACATAATAGTAAAAATTCGAAAGTGATCACTTAACATATGTAGTAAAACAGTTTGATTTTCAGGAATACCATAACAGTAGAAACTAGAAAGTGATCACTTAACATTTGTAGTAATGTAATAAGTGATTATTAGTTATTATATTGCAAGAATATAGAACATGTAATGTTTTTTACTTTTAGGTGATTGATTTATGTATAATATAAAGATGAGACTATTAGTAAGTAAAAATATATGATTGATGGTGTCATAAATTATTGTAATCTTCTGACTAATTAGG
>NC_029776.3:27981107-27991359 GCF_000817695.3 Arachis duranensis
AAAAAAAAAAAAAAACAAAAATGAGATAGTGGTGCCTTTTTATATAGCACGGTCCACACGATGGACTAGAAACTCTCTGGTCTTGAACAGAACCAATGAATAACTTACTGATGAAATGGGACAATATCTTCTGTTATAAAGTGGCTTTAGAGTTCATATTGCATCCTCTCAATCGGACCCCTACAAAGACGTCCCGACTGCATTTCTTTTCTTGATTAGATACCAATAATGTGTAGTGCCAATGTGAATAATATCTCTAATTTATTTGACTTTAGTGAACATATATATAGCTCTATAATTGAATTAAACCTAATTGTTTAGTCCACCGAGTTCTTCAATGGAATATGGAGAGGTCAATATTGTACTAGATTCCATGAAGATTCATGATAAGATACAAAGTGAAAAGATCAAAATGCATGATGACATATAGCACGAGAATTCGTGTAACCTTGCATGCTGTCCTTCTATGTTGTAAAATAATAATGAACAAAAAAGAATTCTAGATTATCGTACAATGAACTTCTAAGTGCATATGAATGCATGAACACTTATCTTTTAACAAGAGGTACGTATGATTTTATTCTCTAACTCAATTCAGAAACATTTTTCAAAGCAAAACTTAAATGCATATAGTCAATTTCTAGCAAAAAATAAAGTGCACATGTTTTTCGCTCTAGTGTGTATATAATATAGAGAAACTCTTGAGAGGGAGCAACTTTTAGTATTTTTATTTATTATTTAGTCATTATAAATACTAAATTGTTTTTAATAAATAAATTTTATTAATTTATATGTATAAACTGTATTGATTTATGTGTATAAAATTTTCATAAATATATGCACAATTAAATTCTTTTTATGTGCAAAATGTTTATAAATATGTGTACAAATTAGATTTAATTACTCTGTTAGTTCCTATAATTTAGCGAAATTTTTAATTAGGTCCATGTACTACTTTTTTTCCTTTTGATTGAGTCTTTAGACTAATTTTTTTTAATTGGGTCCCTACACTTTTTTTTCTTTTTATTTGAATTTCTGTACCAAATTTTTTTTTTAGTTGGGTCCTATAAAATTAAACCAATTATTGTTAATAGGACCTAATTGAAAAAGAAAATTAGTGTAGAGATTCAATTAAAAAAAATATAGAGACCTAATTAAAAATTTTACAAAACTATAAAAACCAGAATAATTAAACCTACAAATTATTACTAGCTAAATATTGGATAAAATAATATTGGATAAAATTATTACCAGAAGATGGAGGAATATTCTTTCTTTCACTGTTTTATGCTTTTGACCGTCGAAAAAATGAACATACATATGACAATTGGTAGCAACTTCAACTTGTTCAATGTTTAATAGATGAGAGACAAAACCAGAAAGAGTGAGTGGGCGCGGGAAACCGAGGGGTGGGTCAACAAAAATTTTTTTTAACGCAAATCTTTTAAATATTACTGTCCAATTTTTTTTTTTTGATGCAGTTTTTCTTATTTTGACGAGGTGTATTAATATTACAATTTCACTAAATAGAAAATGGAGATTATAAACAATGTGAATAATGGACTACATTTCAGACTTATTAAACATAAATAAACTTAATTAATTTAAAATTTAAATTTTAAAATTAAAATTAATTTTTTTAACTTATTATTTATACTGTTATAAAAAAAAGTTATTTCTCCTATAATTTCTCTTAATTTTTTTGTCAAATTGTTCTACTCTAAATCCAACAGTAATATGTGTCGAAATTTATTTTTTGAAAAAGAAATAAGAATAATAACGTCGATTAATCCCACGCAAAATTAATAGTAAATTAGTGAAATATCATTTTTTTAAAATTAATATCTATCTAATTATATTATATGTTCATAGTCAAATTATAAAAATTTATTTTAAATCACTATTAAATAACTTAGAAAATAAATAGTATGTTATATTAAAATAATAATTAAAATATAAATAATACAAATTAAAGTGTATGAAATCGTTGATACAGCATCAAATTACACAAAATTTACTAAAAAATAAAAAACAATCAAACATGTGAGTCTATGTAATTATCTACATCGTCCCTTTCGATACCCCTCTCCTCTTGTGTTGACAGTACCAATGCAGATGATAAACTCTTACTAGCAGAGCTACCACCAATACATACTTGTTGATAGTACATTGTGTTGGCCAACCGTGGGGAGCTCTCGACAATCGGGGAGACTTCGGAGAGGAATCAAGTGAGAGAACATAAGATGAGAAGACACCACATCCAACTCAAAACCTTAAGGTGTCAAGTTAATGGGTCTCTCATCTTATAAACTTCTCACTCTTCCATGCTTTCTTAGATGTGGGACTAACTTCAACACTCCTCACACTTGCAAGACTAACAATCTCCCCCTCAAGTGTGAGCCTCCACATCAAGCATCAACTCCCCTCTAGCTCCTCCACCACATATGAGTATTCGTCCATCACACCGCCGCAAAACACTGCGGGACACGCCGCCCGGACCACCTTTGCCGAGAAGACTTTCGATGCTTCACCTTGAATACTCCTTAAAACCACCAGACCGATTAAACCATCGGCTCTGATACCACTTTGTTGGGCCAACCGTGGGGAGCTCTCGACAATCGGGGAGACTTCGGAGAGGAATCAAGTGAGAGAACATAAGATGAGAAGACACCACATCCAACTCAAAACCTTAAGGTGTCAAGTTAATGGGTCTCTCATCTTATAAACTTCTCACTCTTCCATGCTTTCTTAGATGTGGGACTAACTTCAACACTCCTCACACTTGCAAGACTAACACATTGCAATGTCCTTCGTCATCTTATGGATCTGCTCGTTATTCCTGAGGATTTTAACACAGGCCACTGCAATGGTTTGTATATTCTTCTCTACCATTGACTTCCATTCGTCTAGGTGAGCAAGTAAGATGTAAATCTACTCGTCAGCTTCATGCAAGTGTTAACTTTGATCGTGCAAGCTATGTGTGAGGTTGTGAACCTGCTCACACCACTTCACATCTCTTGGAATGGTAGGAGTGCACTAATAACTGTTAAGACAACTACCAAGGGCCAGATTGAAGAGTACTGACAAAAAAGATATTTTTCCATAAATATGATGGTTCTTGTATGGCTTTCCAAGAGTATCTAACCAGAGCTCATTAGGATCTACTTGCATAGAACTATTTGATTCATTGTCTCCTTCCTCCACATTCACTACTAGGATTGTTGGGTCTTAAAGACATAAAAATAGAATTTGTTAGAAATCAACATAAATATTATTTTAAATTTGTTTCGAAATGGTCGAGAGTTACATGTAACCATTCGGAGTGCTCATCTACCCATGATGTCTTGTTCTACTTTTTAGTTTCGAGGTGCCTGAAAACTTCGATATCAGTTGGCTCCTATTCCAATTCCTTTATCTATACACAATGGATAAAGAATTAAAACAAGTGACAATTACATTTGTAATATAACACATCGTTGTAAAACTTATTATTCATACCCAGTCCCAACATAATGAAAGTCAGGCCCAATAACGCAAAAAGCCAACCAATAAAAGTGGACATCATAATAAGCCTGACCTCTTTAAAGAGGTCGAACAAAAACATAGAGGTCCAACTCTACTTGACCTAACAAGTAACTGTTTCTTTAAGTCTCTCCTACTGTCTCTACTTCATTTAGAAGGTATATCCCAACAAACTCCCAAGATAAAGGGAACGGTTATCTATTAGAAGAGATATAACTACTCCAACAAAGGTGGTTATCTACTCTACTATAAATACACTAGCACCCCCAAGTATAACTCACGTTCTAATCTACTAAAAACCTACTTAAAACCCTTGCTAACTTAAGCATCGGAGTCTCTTGTAGGTACCACCCCCCACATCCTCACGAGAAATTCGGACAAGCGGCACCTCGTACCTAAGAGGCTAGATGCTGTCACACAAAGGGATCTGTACATCATATTCAGGCCCAAATCAACATTTCAGATAACTTTCGGAACATTGACGCCATTTTCGGGAACCTGGGATCCACAAATGGCTAACCACAAGCATAGAGATGGCTACACAGCGTCTAAGTCTGAGCGGGAAGATTAGCCAGATGACCAAACTCTCTTGCTTCTACCTCCACCACCACACCATGGCCCCTACGGGGAAGGGAGCTCAAGAAATCCTCAAACAAGGAGAAAATAGTTCGAGGTCCACCATCCCAAGGATAAGGACCAACCTCCTGTGACCGAGATTCTAGATCTCGTTCATGGCCAAGGAGATTGACTACAACAGCTCGAACATGAGGCTGAACGACAACAAAAAGTGGAACGGGAGTTGTGAAAAGGAGTAAGGCGGCGAAAGGAGTTAGAAGACAAGTTACCAAAACTAGAAGCTGATGTACAAAGGAGGAATAATCGGGCAGAGCGTGAGGAAAGTCTTTTGGGAGGGCAAGATCCATTTAACGAAGAGATCATGAAGGCTAAAGTTTCTAGGAACTTTAAATCACCAGACATGGATTTCTATGACGGAACATCCGATCCGAGCCACCATCTCAGTAACTTCAAAAGCAGAATGTACTTGGTCGACGCTTCTGATGCCACTCGTTGCAAACCTTTTCCGAATAATTTAACGAAGCCTGCAATGAAATGGTTTGATAGCCTGCCCCCAGGCCGGTCACTAGCTTTGACAACCTATCCAGAAAAGTTTTGACAAGATTTTTCATCCAGAAAGACAAAACGAAGCACGCCCCGAACCTGCTAGGAGTAAAGCAAGAGGTTGGAAAAATCCTTCATGACTATATAGAAAGGTTCAACAAAGCTTTTTTGGAAATTCAGAGTCTACCAATAGAAGCTATAATTATGGGTATGGTTAATGGCCTTAGAGAAGGGCCATTTTCTCAATCAATATCCAAGAGATACCCGACTTCTCTGAACGAAATTCAGCAAAGGACAGAAAAATACATCAACATGGAGGAAAACTTCCGACTCAGGGAACCTCCTTCACGATCTAACTTGCCCTACTATCAATCTCACGACAAAGAAAGGGAACTGGTGCTCGAATTGTGAACTCGCACAACTTAACTGGTAAGTGCACCGGGTCATCCAAGTAATACCTTAGGTGAGTGAGGATCGATCTCTCGAGGACTGAGAAACTGAGCAACAATAGCTAACTGGTTGGATTAGTCAGGTGAACAAAGAAGCTGTTTTGGTGGTTGAATTCGCCAAAAACAATAAACAAGAAAGTAAAGAAAGCAATTAAAAGTTTTTGGTGTAAAAAGAGTGAGAGAAAACAGTTAAGGCTTCGGAGATGTTTACTTTTCCGAATCAAAGCTTCTTACCAACTATTTTAACAATGCATGATTCAATTCATGGAAAACTGTAAATGACTAAACCCTAATGTTTTAGTGATTTAGTCTCCTCTAACCTTTATCAACCGCCACCGTCGTGGTCACTTGATTCAGATTAGAGAGTTAAGTTCAAAACTAGTTTATGGCCACAAAAATTCTAATTACCCAAAGCTAACATGATTATATGTCACGTATCCCAATTAGTTCATGTAATTAGCAATTTAGAAGATAGTTGCTTTCAAGCGGTGTTTAGGTGAGAGACCTCTTCCAAGGGTCACAAGAACGCATTTAAAATAAGGGTCATACTTTCATTCCACCCAGATTCTTAAAATTAAGTACGAAAGCAATCCTTGAAATAGAATCAGTATAACAATTAAAATAGTAAAGCAATAATTTCAATCCATAGAAGATAAACAGAGCTCCTAACCTTAACCAAAGAGGTTTAGTAACTCATGACTTACACAGAAAAATCAGAGTTCTGAAAAGTACACCAAAAGCCAAAAGAGTTCAATCCCTCAAAGGGAGAATCTTTTTCCTTTTATATCTAACATGATTTTGATTTGAAAATAAAATAAAATATTAAATCATAAAACTAAAAGATATTGTTTGTAATTAAAAATTACAAAAAAAATATAAAATAACTAATAAATGCTAAATCCACTTGAGATGCCCAAAGAGAGTGAATTTGGGCTGCATGGCCTGGTGCTAATGCCAAATGGGTGTTTAGCACCCTAGAGCGAGTAGCAATGTTGCTGGATTGTGGCCTTGCTGGCACTAAACGCCAGTGCGCCCAAGGGGGGAGATGCTGCCAGCTTCTCCTTTTCAGCTCAAAACTCGGCCAAATTGCTCCAAATTTCACCTGAAATCATAAAAATACTAAAACAACTTAAAGTAGCCTCTAAAGAGGATTTTTGCACTAAAATCAAGTAAAACTAAATAAATTCGAACTAAAAACAATTGAAAAATGATAAGAAAAATGGTACAAGATGCTCACGTATCACAACACCAAACTTAAATTGTACTGTTGCTTTTCCTCAAGCAACCAAAAACAGTGTAGGACCAAGAAGAGAGAAGATGCCTAAGACTTGAGTTGTCATTTAAGCTCAGATTTAGTTACTGAGTGGGGCTGATGACACTCTAACTCTGAATAGTTTCGCCACCTCACTATCCTTTGATGCTCAGAAATATTGGTGACTTTCAGAACCAGAACTCAGATGGTATTATAGATTCTCTTCATTAGGCTGTAATTTATTCTTGAGCACGGCTTATTCTTTTCTTTTTATTTTGGTGCTTTGCACCTTGAACCTAGACGTGACTCTAAGTGTTTTGTCCTCAAGTTTAACTTAATACAAGAACACCACAAGCACTTAACTGGGAACTCTTTTTAAGTTCTAATTTTTCTTTTTATTTCTCCCAGACAGTGGTAACAGCAATTGGAACAATTGGAACACCACAAGGCTTTGGCATACTTTGTAACAGCAATTGGTCACGACTTTAAGTGTTCAATGTCAAGGGTTATTTGACACTTTCACACCACAAGCATATGGTTAGGGATGACCAATCTTTTGAGTTTTAGATCAATTTTGATCCTCCTAACCATTGATGCTCAAAGCCTTGGACCCTTTTCTTTTGATTTTTCTTTTCTTTTTCTTTTTGCAGTTTGTTTTGCTTCAAAAATCAATTTCTTACTTATTTTAGAGAATCTATAATACTTTTCTAAGTTTCTGTTTCTCAAGAACCAATACTCTCAACTCTAATATTAAATATGCATAGTTAATTCATACATTCAGAGACAGAGATAGTGCCACCACATCAAAGTAACTAGAACAACTCAATATATATAACTCAAGTCTCATGCATTTTATTATTTCTCTACTTTTAAAAAGTTTCTTTAAGTTTAGTGAGTAATACATGAGACATCTTTCAAAATATGCTTAAAATAACAAAATAAATAATTAAACTGGAAAGCAATAAGGGACTCTAAGGATCATGCAAAGCTCAAACAAGTAAACGACAGGAAACAAGATTAAAGTACTAAAAAATAAGAATTAGGATAGGTATAATGTAGTGGAACTCAACCACCTCAGTCCTGGTGGTTGCTGCTTCCTCCTAAGGATCCACTCCAGTACTTAAGCTCTTCCTGCTCACGCCCCTGTGGAGGATGGTAGACTGGCTCTTATACTCCTGTTTCAGTTGATCCGTAGTAGATATCAGCTACTCGATGGATACTTTCAGCTGAGTCCAATACTCGTATGGAGGCAGATCTTGTACCTGAGGTAGTTTGGGCTGCTCCTTCTTAGGAGGGAGAACCGGCTCCTGAGGTAGTGCTTGTCTAAGTTCCCAAGTGGACTCCATACCCCTCTTAGTGATTGGTTTATCGACTGTAATAAGCATATCTCTATCAATCTAGACATTAGCAGCCTCACATAAGCAGGAGATGAGGTGAGGCAAGGCCAATCTAGAGAGGGTGAAGGTCTTTGCTGCGATGCTGTATATCTCTAGAGGGATCACATGATGAACTTCCACCTTATTGCCATGCATGATGTAGTAGATCATAACAGCTCAGCCTACAATAATCTCGTACCGGTTACTAGTGGGGAGGATGGAGCGTTGCATAAACTCCAACCATCCTCTAGCAACTGGCTTCAGATCATTTCTTTTCAGCTGGTATGGCCGGCCTTTGGCATCCTTCCTCCATTTTACTCTAGGTAAGCATATATCTTTGAGGACTTGATCTAACCTCTGATCAGCTCTTACTCTCCTAGTGAAGGAGTGAGGGTTATTTCTGGATGGGAGCAGCTGAAGTATCTCCCTCACTCTCTCCATTCCAAACTATAGGATCTTCCTTCGGACCATGGTGTGCCAAGTCCTGAACTTGGGGTGCTCATTCTTGTGCTTCTCAGTCATCCACAAATTTGTATAGAATTCTCTGACCTTCAAAACTTCAACCTCAGTTGTAGGGTTGGTCAGAACTTTCCAACCCCTGCTTCAAATTTGTTCCTGAATTTCTAGATATTCATAAGTTTTCAATTCAAACGTCACCTCCGATATCACTTTCTTTTTGCTGATGATCTTATAGCAATGCTCCTCATGAACCTTAGTATAAATTCGGTGGACCTCATATGGAATTGTGGAGGGAGCCTTTTCCTTCTTCTTCCGTGAAGAAGATTCTCCAACCTTTGGTGCCATAGGGGATGTGAAGAAAGTGAAAAGCGGAGCGTCCCAATACCAAACTTAAAACTTTTTCTCCTCCTCGACCAAATAAAAAGAAAAAGGTGTAAAAAGAGAATTAAAGAAGGGAGGAAATTGGTGTGAAAAGATGTGCTGGGGAGATAAGAGGGGCTGGCATTTATGGGGTGGGAGTTTGATCATGGGGAGTGTGTGAAAAAGGGGGAGTGAATTTTGGTTGATGAAGATATGATAAGGATTTGAGATATGATAAGAAAATACTTGAACTCCCCTCTATTAGCGCTAAACACCACTGGCACTCCCTTGGTGGCATGAAACTCCACCCTTGGTGTGAAACGCCAATTAATTTTTTTTTTTGAAAAATTGTGGCACTAAACGCCCATTTTGGGCATTAAACGCCTTGAGAGGGTTGGATTTCCTTGAAGAAACACCCATCTTGGGCGTTAAACGCCCATTCCATGCTCCATTCCTAGTGTTAAACGCCCTCCTTGGTGTTAGCGCCCAACACTGCTTCTTTTCTGGAATGAAACGACAGGCTTCTATACTATAGGGTGTTGCTTTTCATTATGAGTTCTTCTGTCCCTGTTTTAAGCACTATGCATGATCACGAACAACGTTAAACTATGAAAACTATGAAAATAGATGAAAGTAAAATTAAGAATTAAACTAAAATAAAACTAAAATAAAAATAAGATAAAACCAAAGAAAACTCATGGTTGGGTTGCCTCCCAACAAGCGCTTCCTTACTGTCGTTATCTTGATAGTCATTTCTGCTAGGTCAGTAGATGGGTGGACCTCTGACGATCAACCTTACCTCCAAGATAATGCTTTACCTTTGACTTTTGACTATGAATCTGTTATTTGAGTTTTCCTCTTGAAGTTCCACATGACCGTAAGGTGATACTCCAGGGATCACAAAGGGTCCTAACCACCTAGACTTAAGCTTCCTAGGAAAGAGGTTGAGCTGGGAGTTGAATAATAAAACCTTCTGGCTTGGCTCCAATACTCTTGAAGCTATCCTTTTATCATGCTACTTTTTGGTTCTTTCCTTGTAGATTTTGGCATTCTCATAAGCAGAGTGTCTGATTAATGAAACGCAAAGAAAAATGATCCTTCCGTGTAACATTGTTGAGCCTCATGTAATCAATACACGTGCTCCATCCTGTGACAGTTCTTGTGGGGATAAGCTCATTCCTTTCATTCTGGATCATTGTCATTCTGCCTTTCTTGGGAACCACTGACGATTAGATTTTTGACGGTTTAGAATTTTACAAATGAAATCTCGTCGAAGTATAGTCTCTAAACCAACAATAATCCTCTCATACAAAAATTTGTTTGTCACAAGTACAAACCCCTAAAATCTATAAACCGAAGTATTTAAACCTCGGGTCGTCTCTCAAAGGACTTGCAGGGTAGTGTTCTTGTTATTGGTTATGGATTTATTTATTTTGGGGTTTTAGATGAGAAAAATGAATAGTAAATGGTAAGAAAACTTTATTAACAAAATGGTCTTGGCAAGATTTGGTTGTCAAGGGTCTTCATCATTATCACTAGCCACAAGTATGGTAGTTGCAAGGATTAATCCCACTTAGTCATCCTTAAATCAATTAACAAAGGAAAGTCAAGTGAGTTATATCAATCCTAGTCCATAAGTCCTAGCTTTCCACTAATTGGATTAATGAAGGCTAGAGTTAATGGCTATCAACTATCAATCAATTGGACACTAGTAA
>NC_029776.3:27992521-27998142 GCF_000817695.3 Arachis duranensis
TTAAAGGAGAATATACAAAACCATGCTATTTCATTGAGTAAATGTGGGAAAAAGGTGAAAAAATCCCCTAAGTTCAATACAAGATAAACCGTCAAATTAGGATTTGTCAACCTCCCCACACTTAAACCAAGCATGTCCTCATGCTTAAGCCAAGAGAAAGCAAAGGGCATCAACATCTATTATATGTAAATGAGCTATATGCAACCTAAACTATATGCAACTAAATGCAAAATGGTTTTACCTACTTGGTTAAAAATAAATCAATCCTCCAAGAGCATGTATAAACGGGTAGGACTAAGGTCATATGACGATTCATGAATCCTACCAATTTAAGTATGAAATGAAGTTCAAGTAGACTTGCAAGAAGAACGCTCATGAAAGCCGGGAATCAAGGAATTGAGCATCGAACCCTCACCGGGAGTGTTTGCACTCTAGTCGCTCGGTGTTTGGGGTTGATTCTCTCAATTCTCCCCTTAACCATGCTTTCCAAGATTTGTTTTTCATCTAACAATCAACAATTATTTCATGCATGCATACAATTATCATGAGGTCTTTCCTTTAGGTTGTAATGGGGCTAGGGTCAAGGTAGGATCATATATGGCTAGTGGACTTAGGATTTGAATCTTTGATTAACTTAAACTTTCCCACCTAACCTATATAATGACCTATACAATTAAGTACTAAACTAACTACCCATTCCTCACTTTTTCACATACTCATGCATTTTCTTTTCATTTCACAACACTTATGCATTGATCTCTATTGAGCTTCACTTTGTTTTGGGGTATTTTGTCCCCTTTTTATTGCTTTTCTTTTTCTTTCTTTTTCTATATACATTTTCTTTTCTTTTCTTTTTCTTTTTCTTTTTTTTCTTTTTTTTTAACTTTTATTTCTTTTTTTTTCAAACTATATACAAGAACATCAATGCATAAGGTCTATACATTTAATCAATACATGAGTATGTACCTTTTTCGCTTTAAGGCTTGTAATGTGCTAAATTAAGAACAAAGTGGGTTAATCATAGGCTCAAATTTGGCTAACAAAGGAAGATAAAAGGTAAGGCTATTTGGGTAAGTGAGCTAATGAAATGATGGCCTCAATCATATAAATGCATGAATACACAAAATAATGGACATAAAGAATCAAACAAATCAAAGATTACAATTATAGAAAGAGAATAATTACACACAAGAAGGGAAATAAGTGGTTATAAGATGTAACCACACTATTAGGCTCAAATCTTACTAGCTTGTGTTCTTAGCTCAAAAACCATGTTCCAAAATAAATTCTTTCAAGCAAGTTCCACAAATTTTCTTTTTCAAATTGGTAGGGTGCCCTAAAACAGTTCCTTGGAAAGAAAATCATCACCCTAACCAAGTAGTCCTAATGAGAAAGAAGTGGTAAAAATATGTATAAATTCTAACTAACATGCAACCTATCATGCAATGCAATAACTAGCTAACATTGATGTTGAAAAAGGAAATTGTTACCCATGGAGATCGGTCGGACGACCTCCCCACACTTGAAAATTTGCACCGTCCTCCGTGTATGCAAAGAAGAGCAATGTGGATGGGTTGCTACAATTGATGAGCTCCTTCAAAAGGTTGTGCGGGTGAACTTGTTTGTTGTCCTATTTAGAAGCTTTTCCCTTCCTTCTTGGTGGCCAGTCTAAAAGAAGAGAAAATTAAGCCACAACAAAGATATCAAAGCAAATATAACATAGGCGGGGCTAATGCCAAATAAGAGGGGTTCTCAACTATATGGTAGCTACAACATGTAAGTGAGAAAGGGCTAATGCCAAATAAGAGTATGATTCTCACACTACATGGTAGCTAAGCATGTAAAAGAGAAAACAATATAAGCCGATGGCATATCAACTAATACTTGATGCAAGAGTAAAGTTAAAGCATGGAAAGTATATGGAGCATCAAGATCAAATAAGGATTGACACAAACAAGATTAGTGATACGCATGAAAGCATTTGATTCTATCCTAATTCAATGATGAAACGGTACAAGAAAAAAAACAAAGGGTAATGAATTAGGAAGGACTAAAGCACTAATCTTGTGTGTTGACAAATATTACAATTAATGTAACAAGTCATGAAGCACCAAAACAAATGCAAGAAATTCTCAACAATTGAGTGAGAGAGTTCAACACTATTATTAAAATGAGAAATTTAGAAAATAAAATGAGAACAAATTATAGAAACAAAATTAAAATGCAAAGAATAAAAGGATGGAAATGTAATAGACAAAAGAAAATGGAAGAAGAGAAAAGAAATTTATTTTTTATTTTTAATTTTTTTTTATTTTTTTAGTATTTTATTTATTTATTTATTATTATATTTTTTTTATTATTAAAAAAAAATCTCAAATAAAAAGTGCGCTGCGGCGCAACGCTCTTCGCGTCTTAGGGTTATCCCATATTTTGAATCGACGCGTGCGCGCCATCTGCGCGTCCGCGTCCTTTGATGAAACTTGGGACCTACGCATGCGCGTACAACGCGCCTGAGCGTGGATGAGCAGAGTAGGAAGGGACGCGTGCGCGTACAGTGCGCGCACGCGTGCAAGGAGTTGGGCTAGGGGCTTAGAGTTGGCCCAACTCAGGCCTAACTCTCTGGAGAATGGCCTGGAAGTCGCGCAATCAGATCGGCGCGCACGCGGCATGTACGCGTCTGCGTGCAGGTACGCGTCCGCGCGTACTGAGAAAATTCGGAGGTCCAAGCGTGAGCGTGCAGTGCGCTCTAGCGTGGATGGCATAACAGGTAAGGGTGCGTGCGCGTACAGTGCGCGCACGCGTACATTAGATTGGGCCTGAGGCTTAGGAGGGGCTTGGGGCACGCCCAACTCTCGGGTCTGTGGCTTAGAGTGGTGGCAGCACGCAAGGGACGCGCGCGCGGCAAGTGCGCGTCCGCGTACATTGTCGATTTGGGATGAGGCGCGCTGGCGCAATGCGTGCGCTCGCGCAAATCGAGTTGGGCCTGGGGCCTGAAGCTAGCCCAGAAATGGCTCAACTCTCTGGGGTTTGGCTCAATCAATTGCAGCAGCAAATCGGCGCGGACGCGGCAGGTACACGTCTGCGTGAACGTCCATGTTCTTAAAAACGGCGCGCACGCACGTTGTGCGCGTCCGCGTGGATCGTGTTGGGCTCAAGGCATAATGTTTGCCCAAGGGAGGCCCAACTCTCGGGAGTGTGGCTCGTGGTGCATCCACACAGGGACGCGTGCGCGTACATGGTGCGCGCGCGTCCACCCCTCCTTTTTTTTTTCATGTCAGAAAACAAATTGCTGGATGCTCCCCTTAGGCTTCACAACTCTTATTCACTCAACCATCATACAATTCACAAAAATGCAATTTTGATATTATTCATCTACTACTAAACATAACATGCATGTGACTGAGCTACAATTAAGTTGTACAAACAAATTTGTATGAAACATCTACCTACAATGGTAACTCAAATCACTTATTAAGTAAATGTAAAAGATTGGAAAGAGTTTACCATGGTGGGGTGTCTCCCACCTAGCACTTTTAGTTTAAGTCCTTAAGTTGGACATTTTGAGATGCTTGTTGTCATGGCGGCTTATGTTTGTATTCATCCTTGAATCTCCAAGGATCCATGCTCCTCAATTGGTTGACAGAATTTCCAACCATTTTCATCAAGCTTGGGCAGAGTTCTACCCAAAATATGAGTCCCCATATTTGGTCTTCGCATAGCGAACCGGGATCCCATATCTTATTTTCGCATCCATTCGTTAGTTGAGTTTCATGATTTTGTCGGATGGGTGGTTGACATAAATGTGGTGGACACACAGAATTCTCTTTACTCCACCAATACTTCCTTCTAGATCCATACAAGGTGATCTTTGTCCCAACATCATCCCTATACCTTGAGGCCTTGTCCTTAATGAGCTTAACACCTACTTTCCAACCACTACACAACTCATTCTTACTTTTAATTCCACAAAGAGTTCTAAGTTGACCATCATTTTCAATCAAACCATATTTAAGTGAGAGATTAAAGCTTAGAGATAGAGATTTTACCCACTTAATTGTTGTATTGGATGGTAACTTGGGAAGGGAGGCTTCCCCACACTTAGACAATGCAAGGTCCACTTCCTTGTGCTCTTCGTTGATTGTTTCCACCTCTTCACAAGCTTCTTCAATTTCAACCTCATCCCCTTTTTCGCTTGGCTTGGTGTTGTCTTCAAGAGCTTCGGTTTCTTGCCCAATGAGAGGTGATTCAATTTTGGATAGGAATTCATTGATGAATGAATCCATCTCTTGATCAACCTCTTCATAATCTTCAATTTCAATATACACCATGCCAATTTCGTTATCCTTGGGAGGTTGTGCATACTCTTTTATAGTTTCGACTTCGTGTCCAATGGGAGAGGATTCCATTGTAGAGAGGAATTCATCCATGATTGAATCCATGAGATAAATTCATCCATGATGGAATCTATTTCTTGATAAGCCTCTTCCAAGTCTCCAACGATGATATGCTTTGGAGGTTGCGCACCCTCCTCAACATCAATGTCAAGCTTCTTGGACGAGTGCTCCATGGTGCTACATTCCCATGGACTTTCAACATCCCCTAGATCTTCAACCACTTCTTCCTTTTCTTCAATGATCATAGGCTCCTCCAATTGTTCCAACACAAAATAGCATCCCTCATCCCCCACCGGAGTTTTCAATCTCTCCTTCATGCTTTGCTCTTCAATTGATTCTCCATATGTGGCTAGGGAAGCACCTTGAGTGTTCAAACATTTGTAGGCTAAAGTATGCACTACCTTGGTCAAGTTAGTCACAAACTCTAAGGTGTTCCTTTGCATATCCGCTTGTCCTTGAAGTAGCAAGGTAAGAGAATCATCTATTGGGGCTTGGGGTGAGTAGGAAGGTTCATCATTTTGGAGAGAGGATTCATGGTAGGAAGGTGGTTCCTCTTGATAAAATTGTGGAGATGGTGTGTATTGAGGTGGTTCTTGGGAGTAATTTTGATAGGGTTGTGGTGGTTCTAAGGGTTCTCGCTCATAATGGTTATAAGAATATGGTATGGATGATTGGTCATATGGTGAATATGGATCATAGGAAGGTGTTTGGTATGGAAAGGCTTGTGAGAATGGTTGAGGTTCATGTTGAGGATGAGATTCATATGCATATGATGGTGATTGTTGAGTGTCACAAAAAGAGTCATCATAGCCGTTAAATTAACATGCATTAGGATGGGAGTTATACCTATAAGTATCCGGGGATTGTTGCCAATAAGAGTGATCAATTCCTTGAGGCTCCTCCCATCTTGGAGTGTTCCATCCTTGGTACATGTTGCCATTAAAGTCCACATTTCCTACAACGTAATTAGAACCAAACTCATAGCCAAAGTGAGAACTCATTATGGAAAAACAAAATAAAACTAACAAAAATTAAGAAACATACAAAAGATAAACCTATTCACAATATTCACATATGTACAATAACCAATAACACAACACCATTGCAACTCCCCGGCAACGGCGCCATTTTGATGATCGGATTTTTGACGGTTTAGAATTTCACTAATGAAATCTCGTTGTAAAGTATAGTTTCTAAACCAACAATAATCCTTTCATACAAAAGATT
>NC_029776.3:27998802-28007328 GCF_000817695.3 Arachis duranensis
AAATCTAGATCTAAGAACTAAACCTAATCCTAATCCTAATTTTAGAGAGAAGTGAGAGCTTCTCTCTCTAGAAACTACTTCTAAAACTAAACTATGACTAATGATTAAAAGTATGAAAGTATGTTGATTCCCCTTCAATACTTAACTTAAATAGCATCAGAAATGAGTTGGATTGGGCCCACATGGCTCCTAAAACCGCTGGGGACGATTTCATTAAAGTGGGCCACAGACAGAATCAGCGCGCGCGCGCAAAGTGCGCGTGCGCGCCCCTGAACGCGAAGCAACATATGGCAAAATTTATATCATTTCGAAGCCCCGGATGTTAGCTTTCCAACCCAACTGGAACCGCATCATTTGGACCTCTGTAGCTCAAGTTATGGTCAATTAAGTGCGAAGAGGTCGGCTTGACAGCTTTCCGGTTCTTTCATTTCTTCATGAGTTCTCCAACTTTACATGCTTTTTTCTTCATTCCCTTGATCCAATCTTTGCCTCCTAAATCTGAAATCACTTAACAAATATATCAAGGCATCTAATAGAATCAAGGTGAATTAAATTTAGCTATTTTAAGACCTAAAAAGCATGTTTTCACTCTTAAGCACAATTAAAGGAGAATATACAAAACCATGCTAATTCATTGGGTAAATGTGGGAAAAAGGTGATAAAATCCCCTAAATTCAATTCAAGATAAACCGTCAAATTGGGGGTTTGTCAACCACCTGTACGAGACTGCCGATGGGCTCTCAAAGATAAGATAAATGATCCTGGCTTCCCAAAGCTTCATCACTTCTTTCTGTACCACTTCTTTCATGGTTGGATTCAGCCGTCTCTGTGGTTGCACAACTAGTTTAGCATCATCCTCAAGTAATATCTTGTGCATAAACTTGGTTGGTCCTCCTCATGTCTCAAAGAAGAGCTAATGATCACTGGATGAGTATTTTGTTCCCCCAGGAATGCGTATTTCAAGGATTGAGGTAATGGCTTCAACTCAAACTTCGGAGGTTCTTCCTCTTTGTTAGGTGATGCATGCGCATCATGTTATGTTATTCTATGCTTTTTCATGTCAAAAACTAGTTCATAATGCTTAATTATTGAGTATTTTTGTGCTTAATTCATATATTGCTTTGATCTCTCTGATTTGATTAATTTTGTAGAAAACGGTAGAAAAAAGAACAAAAAACACAAAACAAGCTTGAAAGAAGAAGGGAGAAGTTTGGACACACTTTGGAACCCCATGACGCATGCAATTGATACATTGAGTAAGGAATCCATGAAGCAAGAAGTATGAATATATCATTATGGATCCATAAAGCCAAGCAACAATGAAGACTAGGCACTAGAATAAGCGCTCAAATTGAAGTTGGCGCTGCCCTGGGAGAAGTGGCGCTCGAATGGGCGCTCATTTGCACGCTCAGTTATTGAACGCCAGCAAAGGTGGTCACGCGTACGCATGACAAGTGAATCCAGTGCCACGCACGAATTGGTGCTCGTTTAGTGACGGCCCGCAACGAAGGCCACGTGTACGTGTGGCAACGCGTACGCTTGAGGATGTGAATTTATGCCCCCTGGAAGTAAACCTGCGCTCAGTTTGGCGCTCAATTGGGTGCTCGTTTAACGAGCACGTTCAATAAGGGTCACGCATATACATGGGCGATGCGTATGCATGACACGTAAAAACAGCACCTGCGATAGAGGGTCATGCGTACGCATAGGCTACGTGTACACATGACAAGTGAAGTCAGTGCCCAAGTGTGAGTGTTCCTTCGGCAGGTGGCAGATGAGCAGGACACCTTGTCCTCATGCCACCAGCTGCATCACCTTTAAGGGGCTGGACTTGGAACTGTATGTGGATGAGTGCTACAAAAAGGATGCTTACCTGAAGTGCTACTGGAAAGTGATACATCCTCTGAACGGTCCAGATCTATGGGAAAGAACACAGTATAATGATGTCATACCACCTCTATATAGGAGTCCAAGTCACAGACCAGTGAAGTAGAGGAAGCGAGGACTTGGAGATGAGGATAACAAAAGCTAGACTCACCTCTTTCGTAGGGGATAAATACAAAGATGCTCTAATTGTGGTGCTGTAGAACACAAGAAGGGGGTAGCAAAAAGCCTAAGAAGAGGATATATGCCAATTTGTTTTAGGATTCAGTTTGTGTCACATGATGTTTATATATTTAATTGTGATTCATGTTATCAAATTGTTATTTCCCTCATAGGTCCAATCTGCAAACCAACAAGCTAGCAGGGGTCCTAAGAGAGGTTAGAAGGTTTCATGCTCACAACCCCCTGGACAAATAGTCCAAAGCTTAGAAGGCCTTCATGCTCACAACCTAACCCTCCAACAAGTCAGTCCAAGAAACCAGTAACTAGTCCCAAGAAATTAGCAGGTAAGCCCAATGATGCTGCAACTTAGTCCATAATCCAGTCCAAAAATTCTAGCCCAACCCTAAAGCTCCTTCAAACCAACCATTGGCCAAGAAGAAAAGTGTAGCAGCAGCATCCTCCACCAACAAAAAGCACTCACTCAGTTAACCAACTGAGAGAAAGAGGCATTTTTCTGTCATTCAGACTAGTGCAATACATGTTCTTCTGCAAAAATTGAAGCTAATGGCAAAATTAACTCCTAGCCAATGGGGAAATCTTTAGATGACCCTTGTTATGATTTGTTTGTTATGACTATGTTAGTAAGCTTTAGAAACAATGTTTAGTTAAAGACTCTAGATATTGTTATTTTGTTCTAGGTGGCAAAGTGTTTTGAACTATCTTTATGCACACTGTTGGATTGTGTTTTTTGTTTAAGTGACATCACATATACTCTAATTGCCCTTTTTGGATTATGAATTGTGTTATGCATGAGTTGAATTGTCAATGTTTTAAGTTGCCTTGAATTGAATTTGTCCCTCAGTTCATTATAACATTACCATATTTACAGATGTCATCCCTACATATTGCAATACAGAGCTTCTGATTTAAGCTTGGAAACTAACACAACACTTTCATTCATAGATTCAAACAGGTTCACAAATGATACATCAGAAAAACCCATTGTAACATCACAAATTTTCCTATTAAATTACCAAAATAACACAATAAAACCCTAAAATTGACTAACTAATCATCTGTAATTTAAGTGCATTCCATATGGTTGCATCAACTTGTGTGGATTCTACAGCAACAAAAACATAAATCCAATCCACCCAACAATGCCTAAAGTAGCAACAATCCTCAGCTTCCATTCAATATCCTTCAATATTGTCTTCAAGGTTGTAATTTTCCTCCTGCTTCTTGCAATTTCAGTATCCTACTGCGCTCCTCCAGCTTTCGGATCTGCCCACCAAAAGAAATCATAGGCATCCGGAACCTATCACAACTCAGAAATCTTTAGATGAAATAAACTCAAATGCCCAAACTCATGCTCACAAAGTCGAAACAATAGCATACCTCATAGTATACGCAACCCTAGAATCTTTGGCCTGGGTTATCCTTCGTCATTGAGGTTCGTAGAATCAGCCTCTGTTCATATCCACATACCAACTCCTTCGTAGATGAACGAACTCGGCACGATCTGGAACTCTGGGAAGCAATTAACACAATGTTTTCGAATCCTTCCTATGCTTTGTCGAACCCTAGCGCTGCTTCCCTCCTCTGACCTTTTGAAGAAGACAATCCTCTTCTTCTTCACTAACAACAATCCCTTTTTTATTTATTTTGATAATAATAATAAAAAATTATTATTATTATTTGATAAAAATTGAATAACAGATAGTAACGAACAGTAACGAACTGAGACGCATAATTGTCTAAGGGACCATTTTAAATCCAACAGAATTTTAGAGACGATTTTGTTTGCAAAATAAATTTGGGAACGAAAAAAATTTTTGACCTCTATGTTAGGACCAAAATTCACAATGTAGCATTCTGTTCGTGAAAGTTCAATATATCGAGCAAAGAAGCCAAATATCAGCTGGTGATCCTTCAATTAATCTCCATTCTTTATACGATTTTGTTTTTGTGCCTTGAGCTCTTACTGCCTCTTCTGAATCGAATTTTTCTAGAATCTTGTTTGCTATATGATGATCTCCTAAGTCATTTGAATAGATAATGTGGAAAGCTAACTATTGCCATGTACTAAAAGAATTATCATCTAATTTGTCAAGCATTAATGCGGAAAGGGAATTGAGTTGAAAGAGAGAATGGAAAGGAAGCGGAAATCGAATTTTGTAATGAATTTTCTAGCAATGAATTAAACATAATCTATGTTCTGTCTCTAGTCTCTACTACCAAGCTTATTATATATAGCAGTTCTGAGATAACAGAAAAATAGAGTTTTGTTAGACAACCGTATTATAATCCTAATTCAAGAAACAATCTTGAATATGATTATTCTACACTAGTCTATATACTCTTATGTATTGTATTATAGATTTGTTGTAATATTAGAGACCTTTTGCAAATAAAAAATGTTAGTCGACTACTTTTATTTTTGACAAAAACATTAAAGATTAAAATAGTATTCTATTGGACAAAAATCATGAGTCCGCCGCAGATTAGTCCAAGGCTAATTAAAACACCTATATGATTACATGCACTAAATAATGAACAAAATTACCTTATGAAGAACTCTTTGTACAATTTTTGTATAATATAGTTTATGATTTACAAGTTCGAATAAAGGTTAAGTACGATTTTGATTTTTATAGTTTTGGTCAAAAATTAAAATTATTCTTAAAATTTTTTTCGTTTATATTGTCCCTAATGTTGAATTTTTATTTTAAAAATAATCTTTTTTTTATTTTTCGAATAAAAATTCCATTCTTCTTTTTCTAAGTCACCATTGATAAAAAAAAGGTAAAGCACTAAATTGGTCCTCTACGTTTGGGCATAATCCTATTTTGATCCTTAAGGTTTAAAGTGTCCACTACAATATTTTCAGGTTGAGGCAACATTTAAAAAGTATTGCCTAAAGACTGACAAAAGGTTGCTTTTGATCTATGACAACCTAAGGCAACGTTTTTGGGAGGTATTGCAGATGCGGCCGTTGCCTTAGATCAAGGAAATACTTTTTTGCTTCAAAAGCAATGCTTTTGAGGGCAACACCTGGTAAGTATTGCCTTTGGTTGAAAAACAACAACACTTCAAAAATGTGTTGAGACAACACTTTTGTAATGTTGTCTTTTCTCTCATATTTTGGTCACTACTAAAAAGTGTTGCCTATTTTCAATAAAATGCAACCCTTTTACGCGTTGCTTATAAGTTTGAATTTGCAATCCTTTGAAATGTTGCCTATTAGTTTTGGATATGCAACCTATACAAGTGTTGCCTTTTCTTTTGAATATGCAACCATATAAATGTTGTCTAATATTCAAATTATGCAACTAATAGAAATTTTCCTTTTTGGCAAAAGTAAAAGTTGCTTTTGTAGTAAAACTATAAAAAAAAAATTCACAATAGAATTTTTTGTTCATATATGTGTAATCATTTTAATTAATAAATAAATTTGTGGACAATAAAAAAATTAAAAAAAGAGACAAAATAACTAATAATAAAGTTCTAATTAAAATAGATATTAAAAAGTTCAGTTAATATTTCAAATACATATTTGTCAATAATTCTCAACAAAATAAGAAAATTCTTGTTTGACAATAATTGTCATAACAAAATAGTAATTAATATTTGTCAAAAAGACGTCAATCTACTTGCATATTTTATATCCATGCTTGACTTGTCCCATATGCTAAATCTGCAAATAATACACAATAAAGAATGAGCAACTTATCATTAAAGAATGAATGAATAGCAGAAAAATTATAATGATAGGGTTTGGTGCCTCTTTACATAATCACATAAAATGAGAAATATAATCAGAATTAAATTGCATAAGCTATTAATTTGTATAGAGAAAAATAAAGATCTAAAATTGAATTGAATTGATTAGGCCTTGGTCCTTCTGTAATTGGTTTTCTTATGATATTTTAAGTTTTTAGTTTGATAAAAAAAGTTTTCAATTTGATTGAGATTATTCATATTCCAAGCAACAAAACTGCATATGCTCCTTAATAAGAACATAATAGAACAGAATGCAGATATGATGCAATCCAACGTGGCATGGACCTCTTTAAACCCAAGCTTGATAACTATTCAGGTCATTGTCCCATTCTTTACTTGTTATTAAACTAATGTCATTTGGATACATTTGTGTTAGTTAGAGCTATGTGATATTTTTGCACATTGGAGGGTAACTCAGCTGGAATCGTTACTGCTTTTTATGTAAGTGGAATAAAAAATAAATAAATAATAGGTCTTTTGATTTGCTAACCTTTCATATGGATATTTTAGTACTTCACTACTTATTTATCTCTGGGAATCCTATTCTATAGACAGTATTTTATTCTTCTTGCGATTTAGCTCAATACATTGAACTTTACTCAAGTGCGAACAACTCAATGCAACATGACATAAAAAAGAAAAACAATCACTTGGGAATTCAAGCTTTGGCAATAGAAAGAAGAGTATATAATACAGAGGTGGGAACTAACCTTCTCAGACAGAGGGCATGCCTTAAGTTTTAAACCTCTCAAGAAGTTATGATATTGAACACGACCACTGCCAACCAGGATATGGAGAATTCTATTAGTTCCAACAAAATAACAAATACAAACAAAAGAAAAATTATCCTTTTAAAGTATATTAATTAATGTCATAACGAGGATAAATTAGCATTTAAACACAGTTAACAGAAAAAAAAAATTTAACATTAATCATCATCATTTGTATATAGCACTTTTCTTTTTCATAATAATAGTCAAAATAAATATAATTCTGGAATAACCTGACATTAATTGCTTACTAAAACATTACAAATATCAAATAACATAGTTTTGCTTCCCCATGTAGCCGAGCAAGAAAGGGTTTCCATACAGTAATGTGATTCATTATTACCTGGGATTAGGATTCATAGAAAGGAATCTATCCAGAAAATCTAAGGCTTCTGTGTTGCTCAACTTAAATAAATGAAATTAAAAACAATGCTCTTCATTCTTTCTTCCATTATTGATATTGTTAGTAATATAAACATATAAGAAGGGAAGGCAAAAGACAACATATCCACTTATTACATCAGCTACTACCACAAGTAACCTGCACATATATCAATGAAGCTTAGTTTTTATTATTGAGATGCATAAAATCTATTCACCATAACAGAATTATCTTAAATCTATACTATTACATTAGAAAATTAAATCACTAATGATCTGACACTTGAGAATCACACCCATTGCCTCTCTGTGAATCAAATTCTACCTTTGCTGCTTAGTCTTGTTCATATTGAGACAATAAAGATGCTTTCATGATCCTGATAACACCAAAAACTATCTTTATGCCTAAGATTAGAATTTCAAAACAGTTGCACAATCACAAAATATAAAGGGGAAAATAAAAACCTTGGTGCTGGATGGAAACAAACAGTGAACATTATATTAGTTGTTCTCTCGTGAAACCAATCTTTTCTTCCATGAAGTTCACATAATGTCACAAGTGGTGCACGAAATTACAATCACACTTTTGCAATCCCGCACAACTAACCAGCAAGTGCACTGGGCGTTTAACTCCAATTTTTATGCAGTTCCAGCGTTAAACGCTGGAATTTTTGAGGCTGTTTTGCCACGCCGGTTTGGGCCATCAAATCTCGGGCAAAGTATGGACTATTAAACATTGCTGGAAAGCCCAGGATGTCTACTTTCCAATTCCGTTGAGAGCATGCCAATTGGGCCTCTGTAGCTCCAGAAAATCCACTTCGAGTGCAGGGAGGTCAGAATCCAACAGCATCTGCAGTCCTTTTCAGTCTCTGAATCAGATTTTTGCTCATGACCCTCAATTTCAGCCAGAAAATACCTGAAATCACAGAAAAACACACAAACTCATAGTAAAGTCCAGAAAAGTGAATTTTAACTAAAAACTAATAAAAAGATACTAAAAACTAACTAGATCATACTAAAAACATACTAAAAACAATGCCAAAAAGCGTATAAATTATCCGCTCATCACAACACCAAACTTAAATTGTTGCTTGTCCCCAAGCAACTGAAAATCAAAATAGGATAAAAAGAAGAGAATATACTATAGACTCCAAAATATCAAGGAAACTTAGCTCCAATTAGATGAGCGGGACTAGTAGCTTTTTGCCTCCGAACAGTTTTGGCATCTCACTCTATCCTTTGAAGTTCAGAATGATTGGCATCTATAAGAACTCAGAACTCAGATAATGTTATTTAGGGTTCTTAAGCACACTCTTTTTGCCTTGGATCACAACTTTATTTCTTTCTTTTTCTTTCTTTTTCTTTTTCTTTTTTTTTCGAAATTTTTTTTTGTATTCACTGCTTTTTCTTGCTTCAAGAATCAATCTGATGATTTTTTTAGATCCTCACTAACAGTTCTCTTTTTCCTCATTCTTTCAAGAGCCAACAATTTTAACATTCTCAAAACAACAAATTCAAAAGACATATGCACTGTTCAAGCATTCAT
>NC_029776.3:28007474-28008304 GCF_000817695.3 Arachis duranensis
TTTTTCATTTAAGAGAGGTGATGGATTCATAGGACATTCATAGCTTTAAGACATGAATTTTAAATTTTATTAATTATGAATTAAGAACAAGACTCAAAAATAGATATAAGATGAGACTAGAAAAAAAAAATAGAAAACAAAAAATTTAGATAGGCTCCTAATGATAGAGGTTTTCACAGAGTTAGGACTCAACAACCTTGATTTTGAGAAGTGGATGCTCCCTCAACTTGAGAAGAGAGCTTTTGGCGTTTCAACTCTTGGAGTTCACGCCCCTGCTTCTCTTGTTCCTTCAACAATTTGCAGAGCATGCAGTTCTAATTCTGCTGTTCTTCCTTCAGTTGCTCCATAGTCTCTTGCAACTTGGTGATAGATGCTTCTAGGCTGGCCCAGTAGCCAATTTCAGGAAATTCAGGGAGGAACTCCTGCGCCCTCTTTTGATAGAGTTGTCTTGCATTTGTCCTTCCATTGACTTCTTGGTGATTGGATGTTCAATTGAGATGAATTCATCTACTCTCATTTTCACCCCAGCCTCTTTGCAGAGCAAGGAGATCAGGCTTGGGTACGCCAGTTTGGCTTCAGTAGAATTCTTGTTTGCAATTGTGTAGATCTCACAAGCAATCACATGATGAACCTCCACTTCTTTTCCAAGCATAATGCAATGAATCATCACTGCTCTCTTGATGGTGACCTCAGAACGGTTGCTAGTAGGCAATATGGAACGCCCAATAAAGTCTAGCCAACCTCTTGCAATTGGTTTGAGGTCTCCCCTCTTGAGTTGGTTTGGGACACCCTTTGAATTGGTTATCCACTTAGTTCCAGGGAGGCATATG
>NC_029776.3:28008684-28010847 GCF_000817695.3 Arachis duranensis
ACTTCCGGGATCACTGACCTCAGACCCATTATTTTGTGATAATGGTCTTCATGTTCTTTGGTTAAGAACTTCTCTTGATTCCAAAGATTCTTTGGATTATTCTCTTTCTTTCCTCTTAAATTGGTTTGTTTTCCCTTAGGAGCCATGATCTTGATGAATCTTGGCTTAGTGATCACGGAAAAGCACACCAAACTTAGAGGTTTGCTTGTCCTCAAGCAAAAGAAAGGAAAGAAGAGAGAGAGGAGAAGAGCAAATTCGAATGGTGTGGGGGAAAGGTGAGGCCGAACGTGTATTTATAAAAGGGGGGAAGGAGATTTCGAAAAAATTGAAAGGAGATTTGAGAAGATATGGAGAGAATTTGAGAGAAGGGTGAGTTTTTGAACAATATTTGGGATTGATTTGAGAGAGATTTGAAGAATGATTTTGAATTTTGAAGATTTGAAAGTGAATGATGAAAGGTTGAAATGTGTTTTTGTAGAAAAGAATGGGTAAGAAAAGCAAAGTTTGAAAAAAATTTGGTTTGAAAACAAAATCTTGGTCCCCCCACCTTTCTGGCGTTAAACGCCCAGAATGGTATCCATTCTGGCATTTAACGCCCATTCGTTGCCCATTGTGGGCGTTTAACGCCCAGCCAGGTGCCCTGGCTGGCGTTAAACGCCAGGATTCCTTTATCACTGGGCGTTTTGCTAAACGCCCAGGATACTGCACACCTGGCGTTAAACGCCCAGAATGGTGCCCATTCTGGCGTTTAACGCCCAAAATGCCCCTTACTGGCGTTTTTTCGCCAGTAAGCTCTTTTTCTCTGCTTTTTGAGCTGAATCCTTCTGTAACTCTGTGAATTCCTTCATTTTTGATACTTGCCTTTGTAAAAACAAAACATATAACCTGCTAATGACTGGGTTGCCTCCCAGCAAGCGCTTCTTTATGTCTTTAGCTGGACCTTTACTGAGAATCACTCAAGTCTCAGTTTTGAGTATTCCTGCTCAAAATTGCCTTCAAGATAATGCTTGATTCTCTGTCCATTAACAATGAACTTTTTGTCAGAATCAATATCTTGAAGCTCAACATATCCATATGGTGACACTCTTGTAATCACATACGGACCCCTCCACCAGGATTTAAGTTTTCCTGGAAACAGTCGGAGCCTAGAGTTGAAGAGCAGAACTTTTTGTCCTGGCTCAAAGACTCTGGTTGACAACTTCTTGTCATGCCACTTCTTTGCCTTTTCCTTATAAATTTTTGCATTTTCAAAGGCATTGAGTCTGAACTCCTCTAGCTCATTTAGCTGGAGCAATCTTTTTTCACCAGGTAACTGAGCATCCATGTTTAGGAATCTGGTTGCCCAGTAGGCTTTATGTTCCAGTTCCACGGGCAGATGATAGGCCTTCCCATACACCAGTTGGTATGGAGAGGTTCCTATAGGAGTCTTGAATGCTGTTCTGTATGCCCACAGAGCATCATCCAAGCTCTTTGCCTAATCCTTTCTTCGGGCCATCACAGTCCGTTCCAGGATTCTTTTTAGCTCTCTGTTAGAGACTTCAGCTTGCCCATTTGTCTGTGGATGATACGGAGTTGCCACTTTGTGGCTAATTCCATATCTAACCATAGCAGAGTATAGCTGTCTATTACAGAAATGAGTGACCCGTCACTGATTAGTACTCTGGGAACACCAAACCTGCTGAAAATGTGTTTCTGGAGGAATTTTAGCACGGTCTTGGTATCATTAGTGGGTGTAGCAATTGCTTCTACCCACTTAGATACATAGTCCACTACCACCAGAATGTAAGTGTTTGAGTGTGATGGTGGGAATGGCCCCATGAAGTCAATGCCCCATACATCAAACAATTCTATCTCTAATATCCCTTGTTGAGGCATGGCATATCCATGAGGCAGGTTACCAGCTCTTTGGCAACTGTCACAGTTACACACAAACTCTCGGGAATCTTTATAGAGAGTAGGCCAGTAGAAGCCACATTGGAGGACTTTAGTGGCTGTTCGCTCACTTCCAAAATGTCCTCCATACTGTGATCCATGGCAGTGCCATAGGATCCTTTGTGCTTCTTCTCTGGATACACATCTGCGGATCATTCCGTCTGCACATCTCTTAAAGAGATATGGCTCATCCCATAGGTAGTACTTGGCATCTGAAATTAATTTCTTTCT
>NC_029776.3:28013228-28013973 GCF_000817695.3 Arachis duranensis
TCTTTGACAATCATATCCTCTATTATGCCTAATGGATATTTAATGGAGCCATCAGCAAGTTGGAGGCATATCCGGGTTGGTTTGACTTCTCCAGTCAACCCAAGCTTTCTGATAGTGGATGCAGGTATTAGATTGATGCTTGCTCCAAGATCACATAGGGCTGTCTTGGTGCAGGCACCTTCTAATGTGCATGGTATCATAAAGCTTCCTGGAACTTGAAGCTTTTCTGGTAAGCTTTTCAGAATGACTGCACTGCATTCTTCAGTGGGAAACACTTTTTTAGTTTCTCTCCAATCCTTCTTATGACTTAAGATTTCTTTCATGAACTTAGCATAAGAAGGTATTTGCTCAAGTGCCTCTGCAAACAGAATCTTTATTTCAAGAGTCCTTAGATAGTCTGCAAAGCGGGCAAATTGCTTATCCTGTTCCGCTTGGCGGAATTTTTGAGGATAAGGCATCTTGGCTTTATAGTCTTCAACCTTAGATGCTGCAGGTTTATTCCTTACAGAAGTGGTTGAAGAAGCCTTGTTAGAGGGATTACTGTCAGCACTCTCAGGTGTCTGATCTTCCGTTGGCGTCTGAACGCCAGGATTGGGTGGAAAATGGGCGTTTAACGCCAACTTTTCCCCCTTTTCTGGCGTTTGAACGCCAGAACTGGGCAAGGAATGGGCGTCTAACGCCAGCTTTCCTTCCCTTTCTGGCGTTTGAACGCCAATAACATTCCTCTCTGGGCTCTTACTGTCCT
>NC_029776.3:28014144-28020123 GCF_000817695.3 Arachis duranensis
CTGCTTGACATTCCTCTGTTATCTGTTTAGATATTTGCTGTTTTGCTTGATTCAACTGCAGTTCTATGTTCTTGTTAGCAACTTTAGTTTCATGGAGCATCTCTTTAAATTCTACTAACTGTTCTGTCATCAGGAGCAATTGTTGATTAAGCTCAATCATCTGTTCTTGAGGATTAGGGTCAGTAACTACTGTCATGACTTCCTCTTTTGGAGAGAACTCATTGCTAGAGTACAAATATTGATTTCTAGCAACAGTGTTTATAAGATCTTGAGCTTCTTCAATTGTCTTCCTCATGTGGATAGATCCACCAGCTGAGTGGTCTAAAGACATCTGAGCTTTTTCTGTACATATGACCCCAGAGTCCTTCTGGACTTATCAATCCCACTTAGGTCCATAATGGATAAAGGGAAATGATATGGATTGCAAATAGATAAAAAAAAAATTTTTCTTTTTGAATTAAACGAAAAAAATAAAAAATATAAAAAAGAAGATAAAATAAAAATTCGAAAATTAAAAAGAAAATAAGATCAAAGCAAATTGAGAACTGAATCAATTAGTCAATTAAAAAGATTTTGAAAAAAGCAATTAAAAATATATGATTGAAAAATTTTTATGAAAAGATTTGATTTTTGAAATGAGGAAAGAGAAAAACAAGAAAATGACACCAAACTTAAAATTTTTAGAAAATCAAACACTAATTTTTCGAAAATTTTAAGGGAAAAACACAAAGAGGACACCAAACTTAGAATTTTTACGGATCAAAAAGGGACTAAGGACATGCAAATTCGAAAATTAAAAGAAAAACAAAAGCATGCAATTGACACCAAACTTAAAATATGAAACTAGACTCAACTAAAAGACTCTAAACCAACAAAAATAAAACAGTCCTAATCTATGCAACAAGATAAGCCGTCAGTTGTCCAAACTGAACAATCCCCGGCAACGGCGCCAAAAACTTGGTGCACGAAATTGCAATCACACTTTTGCAATCCCGCACAACTAACCAGCAAGTGCACTGGGTCGTCCAAGTAATACCTTACGTGAGTAAGGGTCGATCCCACGGAGATTGTCGGATTGAAGCAAGCTATGGTTATCTTGTAAATATTAGTCAGGATATCAGAAATTATCAGGATTGATTATGAAAAGCAAAAGAACATGAATTAAGTACTTGTTTTGCAGTAATGGAGAATAGGTTGAGGTTTTGGAGCTGCTCCATCTTCTGAATCTCTGCTTTCCTACTGTCTTCTTCTTCAGGCACGCAAGGCTCCTTCCATGGCAAGCTGTATGCAAGGGTTTCACCGTTGTCAGTGGCTACCTCCCATCCTCTCAGTGGAATACTTAATCTAAGGTAGAACGGAGGTGGTTGTCAGGCACACGTTCATAGTTGAGAATGATGATGATTGTCACGGATCATCACATTCATCCAGTTTAAGAACAAGTAATATCTTGGAATGGAATCAAGCATGATTGAATGAAAAACAGTAGTAATTGCATTAATCCATCAAGACACAGCAGAGCTCCTCACCCCCAACCATGGGGTTTAGAGACTCATGCCGTGGAGAGTACACAAAGAAACGTGTAAAGTGTCATGAGGTACAGATACAATGTCCAAAGATCCTATTAATAGTAAGCTAGTAACCTAGGGTGTACAGAAATGAGTAAATGACGTAAAAATCCACTTCTGGGTCCACGTAGTGTGTGCTTGGGCTGAGCATTGAAGCTTTCATGTGTAGAGACTAATTCTGGAGTTAAACGCCAGCTTTCATGCCAGTTGGGGCGTTTAACTCCAATTTTTATGCCAGTTCCAGCGTTAAACGCTGGAATTTCTGAGGCTGTTTTGCCACCCCGGTTTGGGCCATCAAATCTCGGGCAAAGTATTGACTATTATACATTGCTGGAAAGCGCAGGATGTCTACTTTCCAATGCCGTTGAGAGCGCGCCAATTGGGCTTCTGTAGCTCCAGAAAATCCACTTCGAGTGCAGGGAGGTCAGAATCCAACAGCATCTGCAGTCCTTTTCAGTCTCTGAATCAGATTTTTGCTCAGGACCCTCAATTTCAGCCAGAAAATACTTGAAATCACAGAAAAACACACAAACTCATAGTAAAGTCCAGAAAAGTGAATTTTAACTAAAAACTAATAAAAATATACTAAAAACTAACTAGATCATACTAAAAACATACTAAAAACAATGCCAAAAAGCGTATAAATTATCCGCTCATCAACAAGCGCTTTCTTAACTCATGCTTCATCCTCTTCCTTTTGAAAACAGACAAAGAACAAACACATACACAAACATTCATTCAAGTGATACACCAATTACAGAGAAAAAATTCTTTGTTAATGAAGCACTCAATGTACCGAAAACTATCAAGTGAAAATCTTCAAAGCTAGCTGTATATATGCCACCAAATCCTGATAAACTATTATCATATATAAGCAACTATGAACAAATTAAAGGTAATCAACCAACATAATTTCTAATTACCACAATGGCATCAGCCCAGCAAACTCAATATAACCCTAGTTTTGCCTTGTCAGCCATTTTTCATTGTTGATCTTTTTTCTTCTCTATCAAAATATTTTCAACCTGAGCTACCAAAGCACTATGCAATAGCATTTTTAGCCATAGATTATGCTTCAAGGCATGCAAGCTCTTCACTTACTACGTCAGAAGCATCCCTGGTAGCAAGGGCAATAGCCGCTTGGGAATTGGTTACTGATTTCTCTAGCTGGAACAATCATGTATAACCTTGAGTACGCCCACCCCGTCCCTAAAAATAAAAAACGAATGAAAATTGAAAACCAAAAGTACTTAAGAAACAACTAAGAAAGGGGGGAGGAGTAACAAGTAGGCAAAATCAAATTTAGTTTGAAATATGACATACCAAATGCAAGAGCTATTATACCCTGTTCACTAGCAAAAGTGCAGGACAAGCATTAGGGTGTATTTGTTCAGTTTCAATAAATCCGAAAACTTTGTATAGTGTCTGCACATCAATCATTCAGTTTGATGAATGCAAACAGACCAGTTCAATGTAACTTGAATCAAGAGTATAGTTGAGCATATCAAAGTAACAAGTTAAGAAACCTTTTTATCAGCTTCAGAAAGCTGTCTCTTCTCCATTGCTATTTTTTAACTAACAAGATATTGCTGTGATAAAGGGCTGTAGAAATGAATGTAGGAGAGAAGGGCGATCATCATTATATCCAATGCTATAGAAAATTCCAGACAGAGGGTAATAATAAGATGAATATTGTAAGTCTTAAAAGAAAATATATATATTTTGGGGTGTTGCAATAACTCTGATTTTGGAATGGTAATGCATTACCAAAGACAGATAGGTAGCCACAAATGCATACCTTTCAGGAGAGAAGTAAAATGGGCCACCGTTTTCATCTGTAGACAACTGTATATCACGTCTTGAAAGCTTGCTTTCAATAAGTCCATCTTCTGCGAAACCTGTGACATCAATATTATTTAGACATGATACTCTTATACAAATAGGTGAGTTGTTCAATATATGTATTAAAATGTCCTATTCTAACCTTGAATAGAAGAAAAATCAAGGTCTTCTAGGTTGATATCATCAAAAGAACAATATACATAAAAAAAAGTGCAAAAGGATTAACATACACATATAAAAGCAAATAAGTATGAGATAGAAATATCTTACGAGGTCATGACACAATAATTTGCTATATACGTCAAAGATCTGTAAATATTGTTTATCAATATCCTTCAAGAGAAAAATAAAAACCAAACACCAATATTAACAATTAACCATTTAAAATCAAATAAAAACTATTCAAGAGCACAGACCAAACCATTAGAAAGAAAATGAAGGACTTTTTAATTAGTATGGCATAGTTACTTCAAGTACAAGCACGGATCCAAGTGACAACTAACTCTTTTCTGAAAATAAAGGAGTTTTTAGAAATTTTGTAAGAAGGACAGAATTTGATAGTAGTATTAATTATTATATTTAGATATATGACTATGTATATATGGTGGACGAAATTGTGATTTATGCTTGAATTGTTGTTCGAAATTAATTCCCCAGTAATGGCTCCAAAAAAAACTTGGTGCTCAATACCATGGTCTAAATATAACCTCACAACTTCGCTCAATTAACCAGCAAGTGTACTGGGTCGTCCAAGTAATACCTTACGTGAGTAAGGGTCGATCCCACAGAGATTGTTGGTATGAAGCAAGCTATGGTCATCTTGTAAATCTCAGTCAGGCGGATAATAACTGATTATTGGGTTTTTGAAAATATAAAGAGATAATTAATTTATTAATAAAGGATAGAAATACTTATGTAATTTCATTGGTAGGAATTTCAGATAAGTGTATGGAGATGCTGTATTCCTTTTGAATCTCTGCTTTCTTACTGCATCCATCCAATCCTTCTTACTCCTTTCCATGGCAAGCTGTATGTAGGGCATCACCGTTGTCAATGGCTACATCCCATCCTCTCAGTGAAAAAGGTCCAAATGCTCTGTCACGGCACGGCTAATCATCTGTCAGTTCTCAATCACACGCCCAACAATCATGAGTTTGAATCTCGTCACAGTCATTCAATCCCGGAATCCTACTCGTAATACCACAGACAAGGTTTAGACTTTATGGATTCTCATGAATACCGCCATCAATTCTAGCTTATACCACGAAGATTCTGATTAAGGAATCCAAGAGATACGCACTCTAGCTTTCGCTTGTAGAACGGAAGTGGTTATCAGGCACGCGTTCATATGGATGGATGATGATGAGTGTCACGGATCATCACATCCATCAGGTTAAAGTACGAATGGTATCTTAGAACAGGAATAAATCGAATTGAATAGAAAATAATAGTAATTGCATTAAAACTTGAGGTACAGGAGAGCTCCACACCCTTAATCTATGGTGTGTAGAAACTCCACCGTTGAAAATACATAAGTGATGAAGGTTCAGGCATGGCCGAGAGGCCAGCCCCCAAGGTCTAAGAACTAAACGTTCAAAGATTTCTAATAAACTAGTAAAAAGTTCTATTTATACTAAACTAGCTATTAGGGTTTACAGAAGTAAGTAATTGATGCATAAATCCACTTCCAGGGCCCACTTGGTGTATATTTGGGCTGAGCTTGATCTATCCACGAGCTGAGACTTCTTTTGGAGTTGAACGCCAAGTTGTAACATGTTTTGGGCGTTCAACTCCGGTTCGTGATGTGTTTCTAGCGTTTGACTCCAGACAGCAACATGGAACTGGCATTGAACGCCAGTTTACATCATCTAATCACGAATAAAGTATGGACTATTATATATTGATAGAAAGCTCTGGATGTCTACTTTCCAACGCCATTGAGATCGCGCCATTTGGAGTTCTGTAGCTCCAGAAAATCCATTTCGAGTGCAGAGAGGTCAGAATCCAACAGCATCAGCAGTCTTTTGTCAGCCTTGCTTTCAGAGTTTTGCTCAGGTCCCTCAATTTCAGCCAGAAAATACCTGAAATCACAGAAAAATACACAAACTCATAGTAAAGTCCAGAAATGTGAATTTAGCATAAAAACTAATGAAAACATCCCTAAAAGTAACTAGATCATACTAAAAACTACCTAAAAACAATGCCAAAAAGCGTATAAATTATCCGCTCATCACAACACCAAACTTAAATTGTTGCTTGTCCCCAAGCAACTGAAAATCAATTAGGATAAAAAGAAGAGAATATACTATAAATTCCAAAATGTCAATGAATATTAATTCTGATTAGATGAGCGGGTCTTGTAGCTTTTTGCTTCTGAATAGTTTTGGCATCTCACTTTCTCCCTTGAAGTTTAGAATGATTGGCTTCTCTAGGAACTTAGAATTTCGGATAGTGTTATTCATTTTCCTAGTTAAGTATGTTGATTCTTGAGCACAGCTACTTTTATGAGTCTTGGTCGTGGCCCTAAGCACTTTGTTTTCCAGTATTACCACCGGATACATAAATGCCACAG
>NC_029776.3:28020236-28023060 GCF_000817695.3 Arachis duranensis
TTGGATCACGACTTTAACCACTTAGTCTCAAGCTTTTCACTTGGACCTGCATGCCACAAGTACATGATTAGGGACAGCTTGATTTAGCCGCTTAGGCCTGGATTTTATTTCCTTGGGCCCTCCTATCCATTGATGCTCAAAGCCTTGGATCCTTTTTACCCTTGCCTTTTAGTTTTAAGGGCTATTGGCTTTTTCTACTTGCTTTTTCTTTTTCTTTCTATTATTTTTTTCGCCATTTTTTTTCAAGCTTTTGCTTTTTCACTGCTTTTTCTTGCTTCAAGAATCAATTTCATGATTTTTCAGATTATCAATAACATTTCTCTTTGTTCATCATTCTTTCAAGAGCCAACAATTTTAACATTCATAAACAACAAGATCAAAAAATATGCACTGTTTAAGCATTCATTCAGAAGACAAAAAGTATTGTCACCATATCATTATAATTAAACTAAATTCAAGGATAATTTCAAAATTCATGTACTTCTTGTTATTTTGAATTAGAAGCATTTTTCATTTAAGAGAGGTGAAGGATTCATGGAATTATTTATAGCCTTAAGACATAGTTACTAAATACTAATGATCATGAAGTAGAGACACAAAACATAGATAAACATGAAGCATAAAAATCGAAAAATAGAAAAAAATAAGAGCAAGAAATGAGTCCACCTTAGTGAGGGTGGCGCCTTCTTGAAGAACCAATGGTGCTCTTTGAGCTCCTCTATGTCTCTTCCTTGCTTCTGTTGCATGATCCCTAGTAATTTTGGTGCTCCTACCCTTAGTTGCTCCCAATAATTGTGTGGAGGACAATTTATCCCCTGAGGTATCTCAGGGATCTCTTGATTTGCAGTCAAATGCTCTTCTACTGAGTTATGGACCCTTGAGATGAATATCTCCATCTCCCATGACTCAGAGGTGGAAGCTTTTGTCTTCTCTTTTCTCTCTTTTATTTGAGGTTTCTCTGGCCTTAGGTGCCATCAATGGTTATGGAAAAGCAAAAAGCTATGCTTGTACCACACTAAACTTAGAATGTTGCTCGCCCTCGAGTAAAAGAAGAAAGAATAGAAGAAGAAGAAGAAGATATGGAGGACAGGGAGAGAGATGTGTATTCGGCTATGTTGGGTGGGTTTGGGTGAGGAAGAGATGGATGGATGTGAGTGGTGAAAAACAGAAGGGATGACCGTGAATAGAGAGAAAGAGGGTGAGGTAGGTGGGGATCCTGTGAGGTCCACAGATCCTGAGATGATCTTGTGGGGTCCACAGATCCTGAGGTGTCAAAGATTTACATTCCTGCACCAATTAGGCATGTGCAATGCCTTTGCATGGAATTCTGGCGTTTAAACGCCGAGGTGATGTATGTTCTGGGTGTTTCAACGCCCATGTGTAGCGTGTTGCTGGCGTTGAACGCCAGTTCCATGCTTGTTTCTGGCATTCAACGCCAGATCCATGCTCTGTTCTGGCGTTGAACACCAGCCAGATGCTCCTTACTGGCGTTTAAACGCCAGTAAGTCCTTCCTCCAGGGTATGATTTTTCTTCTGCTGTTTTTGATTCTATTTTTAATTTTTGTATTTTTTTCCTGACTCCACATGATCATGAACCTAATAAAATACAAAATAAAATAAAAATAAAAGTAGATAAATAAAAACTGGGTTGCCTCCCAATAAGCGCTTCTTTAATGTCAATAGCTTGACAGTGAGCTCTCATGGAGCTTCACAGATGTTCAGAGCATTGTTGGGACCTCCCAACCCCAAACTTAGAGTTTGAATGTAGGGGTTCAACACCAAACTTAGAGTTTGACTGTGGGGGCTCTGTTTGACTTTGCATTGAGAGAAGTTGTTCATGCTTCCTCTCATTACCAAATAACTTGGCATTTAGCTTCATGATGGCTCCTAGATATTGAGAAACTTGCTCTCCAGTCACATCTTCATCCTCTTCAGAGGAAGAATAGTCTTCAGAGCTCATGAATGGTAGAAGGATATTTAATGGAATCTCTATGGTCTCTATATGAGCCCCAGATTTCTTTAGGTCCTCAATAGGGAACTCCTTCTTGCTTGAGGGACATCCCATGAGGTCTTCCTCATTGGGATTCACGTCCTCTCCTTCCTCTCTAGGTTCGGCCATATTGATTATATCAATGGTCTTGCACTCTCTTTTTGGATTTTCTTCAGTATTGCTTGGGAGAGTACTAGGAGGGGTTTCAGTGATTTTCTTACTCAGCTGGCCCACTTGTTCCTCCAAATTTTTGATGGAGGACCTTGTTTCACTCATGAAACTTAAAGTGGCCTTAGACAGATCAGAGACTAAATTTGCTAAATTAGAGGGACTCTACTCAGAATTCTCTGTCTGTTGTTGAGAAGATGATGGAAAAGGCTTATTATTGCTTAGCCTGTTTCTTCCACCATTATTAAAGCCTTGTTGAGGCTTTTGTTGATCCTTCCATGAGAAATTTGGATGATTTTTTCATGATGAATTATAGGTGTTCCCATAAGGTTCACCCATGTAATTTACCTCTGCTATTGTAGGGTTCTCAGGATCATAAGCTTCTTCAGAAGCTGCCTCTTTAGTACTGTTGGATGCATTTTGCCATCCATTCAGACTTTGAGAAATCATGTTGACTTGCTGAGTCAACACTTTGTTCTGAGTCAATATGGCATTCAAAGCATCAATTTCAAGAACTCCCTTCCTCTGAGGCGTCCCATTATTCACGGAATTCCTCTCAGAAGTGTACATGAGTTGGTTATTTGCAACCATGTCAATAAGTTCTTGAGCTTATGCAAGCATTTTCTTTAGATGAATGGATCCACCTGTAGAATGGTCCAATGACAT
>NC_029776.3:28023187-28024572 GCF_000817695.3 Arachis duranensis
AAGAATTTATCCAAGAAGGTCGTGACCAGCTTATCCCAGGAGTCCAGGCTATCTTTAGGTTGTGAGTCTAATCATGTTCTAGCTCTGTCTCTTACAGCAAAAGGGAAAAGCATGAGCCTGTAGACTTCAGGATCTACTCCATTTGTCTTAACAGTCTCACAAATCTGCAAGAACTCAGTTAAAAACTGATAAGAATCTTCCGATGGATGTCCATGAAACTTGCAGTTCTGTTGCATCAAAGCAACTAATTGAGGTTTCAGCTCAAAATTATTTGCTCCAATGGCAGGAATTGAGATGCTTCTTCCATCAAACTTGGACGTTGGTTTAGTGAAATCACCAAGCATCCTCCTTGCATTATTGTTGTTGGGTTCGGTTGCCATCTCCTTCTCTTGTTCGAAAATTTCAGAAAGGTTGCCTCTGGATTGTTGTAATTTAGCTTTTCTTAGTTTCCTATTCAGAGTCCTTTCAGATTCAGTATCAGATTCAACAAGAGTGCTTTTTTCCTTGTTCATGCTCATATGAAAGAGAAGAGAAAAAGAAAAGTAAGAAGAATGCTCTATGTCACAGTAAAGAGGATCCTTATTATTAGTAGAAGAAGAAAGGAATAAAAGTGAAGAAGACTCCAAACACAAGGGTAAGGATAGAGGCAGTGATTGGAGATGAAGAGAGGTGAAGAGAGGTATTAGTAAATAAATAAATAAATAGAAGAAGAGAAGAGAGAGAATTCGAAAATTAATTTTGAAAATCAATTAATGATTTTCGAAAATAAAAAGGAAAGATGAAATTAAAATTAAAATTTAAAACAATTAATTAAAAAGAATTTTTGAAAAAGAGGGAGGTATTTTCGAAAATTAGAGAAGGAAAGGTAGTTAGGTGGTTTTGAAAAAGATAAGAAACAAACAAAAAGTCAAATAGTTAGTTGAAAAAGATATTAAAGTCAAATTTGAAAAGATAAGAAGATAAGAAGTTAGATAAGATATTTTGAAATCAAATTTTTGAAAAAGATATGATAAGAGATAAGATAAAATGATATGATAAAAAGATAAGATTTTTAAGAAAAAGATATTTTGAAAAAGATTTAATTTTCAAAATTAAAATTGATTACTTGACTAACAAGAAACTAAAAGATAAGATTCTAGAATTTAAAGATTGAACCTTTCTTAATAAGAAAGTAACAAACTTCAAATTTTTGAATCAATCACATTAATTGTTAGTAAAGTTTCAATTTTTTTTTAAAAGAAAAGAAAAAGATTTTGAAAATAAATTTTTAAAATTTCAAAAATTATAAAAAAAATGAAAAAGATGTGATTTTTGAAAAAGATTTTGAAAAGATAAGATTTTTAAAATTGAAAATTTGACTTGACTTATAAGAAACAACTAATTTT
>NC_029776.3:28025375-28033942 GCF_000817695.3 Arachis duranensis
TTTCCATGGCAAGCTGTATGTAGGGCATCACTGTTGTCAATGGCTACATCCCATCCTCTCAGTGAAAAAGGTCCAAATGCTCTGTCACGGCACGGCTAATCATCTGTTGGTTCTCGATCATGTTGGAATAGAATCCCTTGATTCTTTTGCGTTTATCATCACGCCCAGCAATCGTGAGTTTGAAGCTCTTCACAGTCATTCAATCCCAGAATCCTACTCGGAATACCACAGACAAGGTTTAGACTTTCCGGATTCTCATGAATGCCGCCATCAATTCTAGCTTATACCACGAAGATTCTGATTAAGGAATCCAAGAGATACGCACTCTAGCTTTCGCTTGTAAAACGGAAGTGGTTGTCAGGCACGCGTTCATACGAATGGATGATGATGAGTGTCACAGATCATCACATCCATCAGGTTGAAGTACGAATGGTATCTTAGAACAGGAATAAATCGAATTGAATAGAAAATAGTAGTAATTGCATTAAAACTTGAGGTACAGCAGAGCTCCACACCCTTAATCTATGGTGTGTAGAAACTCCACCGTTGAAAATACATAAGTGATGAAGGTTCAGGCATGGCCGAGAGGCCAGCCCCCAAGGTCTAAGAACTAAACGTTCAAAGATTTCTAATAAACTAGTAAAAAGTTCTATTTATACTAAACTAGCTACTAGGGTTTACAGAAGTAAGTAATTGATGCATAAATCCACTTCCAGGGCCCACTTGGTGTATGTTTGGGCTGAGCTTAATCTATCCACGAGCTGAGACTTCTTTTGGAGTTGAACGCCAAGTTGTAACGTGTTTTGGGCGTTCAACTCCGGTTCGTGATGTGTTTCTGGCGTTTGACTCGAGACAGCAACATGGAACTGGCGTTGAATGCCAGTGTACGTTGTCTAATCACGAATTAAGTATGGACTATTATATATTGCTGGAAAGCTTTGGATGTCTGCTTTCCAACGCCGTTAAGAGCCCACCATTTGGAGTTCTGTAGCTCCAGAAAATCCATTTTGAGTGCAGAGAGGTTAGAATCCAACAGCATCAGCAGTCCTTTGTCAGCCTTGCTTTCAGAGTTTTGCTCAGGTCCCTCAATTTCAGCCAGAAAATACCTGAAATCACAGAAAAACACACAAACTCATATTAAAGTCCAGAATTGTGAATTTAGCATAAAAACTAATGAAAACATCCCTAAAAGTAACTAGATCATACTAAAAACTACCTAAAAACAATGCCAAAAAGCGTATAAATTATCCGCTCATCAATATACTCACATCATTCCTTAGTTCTGAACACATGAAACTTGCTACAGATATATATTTATTTATTGGGAAATATAACAAGAAAGAATGGGCTAACTAATTAATAAGAATAATATATAATCAATTTTAAAGCGATCAAAATTCATCATATATGCAGCACCATATTAACAATAAATTTTCAAAAGAACTAAAGAAATTCATGGTACTTAAAAGCTGTACTCTGTTTTATACATTTCCAAAACATCATCTCCCTTAATAGTCAAACTTGATCTCTATTAAAGATCTACATTATCTACAGGTTTAGCAGCATCGTATATATGATATACACAGACCACAGTATTCAAATTTCACTTAATCCTCATTTCAGTATAGATCCTCAGCTATTCATTTCACAGTAGCTTAGTAGCAAATGAATTATTATATATGTATTGTTAACTCTCCAATACAAAATCTTTTCAGAGACATTCAGAGAAGCTCAAAACTTTCATCTTCTATTTTTTTCTTTACTGGGATTTAGTCACTACCACTATGCTTGAAAGTTGAAACATTTCAAAATAAATAAATAAAATTAATGACAATTATGATAACTAATAAATAATAGTAATTACTAAAATAAGAAGCACATTATTACTGACAGAACAAAGTAAAACAGATTTCATTAGTAGTAAGGACTGCATAGAAGCACACACCTTGAAGAAACACCTTTCTTCTGCTACCATTTTTATTCTTCTACAAATAGACTAGCATGAATTTCATAACTACCATTGTCTATAAATTTTATGTATAGCAAAATAGAGAAGGTCGGAGAGCTTAAGGTGGGAGAAAGGCTTATACAAAGCGTAAAGACTTGTGAAAGAAAATACAAAAGTACAAGATTAGTAAGAAAATTGGAAGTGGTCCTTCCATTATTTTTCTCAAATAAGTTCAAACTCATTATAACAAGTCATCAAAATATTCTACTCCATCATATAATCATAATCATCAGTACCTGCGAAAACATAAAGAAAGCATCATGAGCTTTGAGGATGAGACAGAGTCATTATTACAAATAGCAACAGCAACAGTATTACCAGTATTAGAATTAGGAATCAAATCACCAAAAACACTAAAATAAAAAAGCAAAAGGAAAGAGGCAGCATCATACCGACTATGATGGTGGTATAAATGAACGCAAAAAGAGAAGAACACAATTTTTGCCGTCTGCGAACCACTTTTTCAACCCTTTATCCGACGTCTCCCATTCTAGTCGCCAAGGTTTCCACAATTCTGTGACCTTAGCAATGATGCTGATTGTGAAGCTGGTGCTACCTTCGAGCTATACAAGAATAACGGTGACGGAAGCGATTTACAGCCTCTGCTGCTAGCTATTGCAGAGTTTCTGTTAGGTTCGTGATTTGACCGGCTTTTGGAACAGTGAGAGTAGAGTAGAACAAGTTTAAAATTAATGCACACAGTAACAAGTTTAAACAAAAATTAGGATTCAAAACACAAAAAGGTGTTAAAATAGAATAGAGAAAGAACGGTAGAATCATCAGTACCTGCAGAAGAATGCCAAAAACGAGAATCTTACAAAAAGCGCGAGCAGTGATAATCGAACAGTGACCGGCGATGATGAACATGGGCAGAGAGGATCGAAGCTCAACGAGCAGAGAATCGAAGCTCATTCACGAGCAGAGAAGATTGAAGCTCAACAATCAAAGCTCATTCACGAGCAGAGACTGTGATCGAAGCTCAATAAAGGAACTCGCGTCATCATCGAATGGATTGAAGAATCAGAGAGGAATGAATCATTTGGAATGGATTGGGGTTAGGGATTTCGTTAGGGTTAGGGTTTTGCTAGGAGCGAGAGACTCTTCTTTCTTTTTTTCCCCATTTTTCTCTGCACATACAATAGTTAGCCTTGCCGTTTGGGTTATTTTTGTTTTTTTAAGAAACATTAAAAATTTTAGGCAACACTTAAGAAGTGAAGTTTAAAATAAATTCAAAGACAACTCTTAAAAAGAGTAATATATTATTTTTATAACCGTGTATATTTAATAGAACAACACTTGATAAGTGTCTCCTAATTTATCAACAGCATCACTTATAATGTGTGGATTAAAAATTTCTTAGTATAATTCTATTTTATTGCTACTAGTATATATAAAAAGTTGCCTCTATATATATTAGACAACCTTTTTTAATTTTTGAAGTATCTAAATTAAAAAATTGATAAATAGTACAAATTAAAACAAAATAGCAACTGTAACACATACATGAATTCACATTATACATTATATTCTTTCCTATGTTGTGTTTACATGCATTATCACTACAGGTGTGTTTTATGCACCTGGAACAAAACTTGAATAATGGGTAGTATATGCACAAGTCTTTCTGAATTAAACAAGTATATGCACAAGTTACTATTCATATGAAAATGAAAACCTTGAATCATATATGAAATTGTAAAACAAATAATAATAAGAAGAAAATAATTTAAAATAAATAGCAACAATCACATATTTCTCAAACATATTAACTAAACAATTCCTCTGGAGAATTTTCTCCTTAACCATCACCATCATCATTTTTCTTCATCATTTTGTTTCCCTTAATTGCACTGTGTAAAATGTCCACACAAAGTTGTTTCCCAAAGAGAAAAAGGTCTTTAATTTCTTTACTTTTTCTGCAATTCAACATCTCATTCTCAAAGCCAAATCGGCAGTTAAATCCATGAAAGTTAAGCTTGTTTCCCACTATCTTCCTTTCCTTCTTTTTTGTTGGCATTTTCCAATTTAACATTATGTAAATTAACAAGAGAGACTGAATCATCGAAAATGCATGTGAGGCTATAACAACAATAAAGTTAAAGTTGGAGGTGTCCTTTATAAGCATCAATGGTGGATGAAATTGTGATCATCAACAATGGCTCCAAAGACTTGGTGCTCTCAAACATAAATCACACTTTGTCACAACTCCGCACAACTAACCAGCAAGTGTACTGAGTCGTCCAAGTAATACCTTACGTAAGTAAGGGTCGATCCCACAGAGATTGTTGGTATGAAGCAAGCTATGGTCATCTTGTAAATCCCAGTTAGGCGGATTCAACTATATTAAGAGATTATTGGATTTTCAAATAATAATAATAAATAGACAGAAAATAAAGATAGAGTTACTCATGTAATTCAATGATGGAAATTTCAGATAAGTGTATGGAGGTGCTGTGTTCCTTCCGAATCTCTGCTTTCCTACTGCTTTTATCCAATCTTTGTCACTCCTTTCTATGGTAAGCTGTATGTAGGGCATCACCGTTGTCAATGGCTACATCCCATCCTCTCAGTGAAAATGGTCCAAATGTTCTGTCACAGCACAGCTAATCATCTGTCGGTTCTCGATCATGTTGAAATAGAATCCCTTGATTCTTTTGCGTTTGTCATCACGCCCAGCAATCGCGAGTTTGAAGCTCGTCACAGTCATTCAATCCCGAAATCCTACTCGGAATACCACAGACAAGGTTAGACTTTCTGGATTCCCATGAATGCCGCCATCAATTCTAGCTTATACCACGAAGATTCTGATTAAGGAATCCAAGAGATATGCGCCCGGTCTAAGGTAGAACGGAAGTGATTGTCAGTCACGCGTTCATGGGTAAGAATGATGATGAGTGTCACGGATCATCACATTCATCATGTTGAAGTGCAACGAATATCTTAGAATAAGAATAAGTCGAATTGAATAGAAAATAGTAGTAATTGCATTAAAACTCGAGGTACAGCAGAGCTCCATACCCTTAATCTATAGTGTGTAGAAACTCCACCGTTGAAAATATATAAGTGATGAAGGTCCAGGCATAGCCGAATGGCCAGCCTCTATGAAAGACCGAATGGTCAAAAGAACTAGATAGTCCAAGACATCTAATAAACTAGTAAAAAGTTCTATTTATACTAAACTAGCTACTAGGGTTTACAGAAGTAAGTAATTGATGCATAAGTTCACTTCCTGCGCCCACTTGGTGTGTGCTTGGGCTGAGCTTGATCTTTCCACGAGATGAGGCTTCTCTTGGAGTTGAACGCCAAGTTGTAACGTGTTTTGGGCGTTCAACTCTGGTTCGTGACGTGTTTCTGGCGTTTGACTCCAGAATGCAGCATGGAACTGGCGTTGAGCGCCAGTTTATGTCATCGAATCTCGAATAAAGTATGGACTATTATATATTGCTGGAAAGCTCTGGATGTCGAATTTCCAACACCATTGAGAACGCGCCATTTGGAGTTCTGTAGCTCTAGAAAATTCATTTTGAGTGCAGAAAGGTCAGATTCTAACAGCATCAGCAGTCCTTTGTCAGCCTCCTATCAGAGTTTTACTCAGGTCCCTCAATTTCAGCCAGAAAATGCCTGAAATCACAGAAAAACACACAAACTCATAGTAAAGTCCAAAAATGTGAATTTAGCATAAAAACTAATGAAAACATCCCTAGACGTAACTAGATCATACTGAAAACTACCTAAAAACAATGCCAAAAAGTGTAGAAATTATTCGCTCATCACAACACCAAACTTAAATTGTTGCTTGTCCCCAAGCAACTGAAGATCAATTAGGATAAAAAGAAAAGAATATACTATAAACCCCAAAATATCAATGAATATTAATTCTAATTAGATGAGCGGGACTTGTAGCTTTTTGCTTCTGAACAGTTTTGGCATCTCACTTTTTCCTTTGAAGTTTATAATGATTGGCTTCTATAGGAACTTAGAACTTCAGATAGTGTTATTGATTCTCCTAGTTAAGTTTGTTGATTCTTGAACACAGCTACTTTTATGAGTCTTGGCCGTGGCCCTAAGCATTTTGTTTTCCAGTATTACCACCGGATACATAAATGCCACAGACACATGACTGGGTGAACCTTTTTAGATTGTGACTCAGCTTTGCTAGAGTCCCCAGTTAGAGGTGTCCAGAGCTCTTAACCCTTGCCTTTTGGTTTTAAGGGCTATTGGCTTTTTTTGCTTGTTTTTTCTTTTTCTAAATTTTTTTTTCACAAGCTTTTTCTATTCACTTCTTTTTCTTGCTTCAAGAATCAATTTTATGATTTTTCATATCATCAATAACATTTCTCTTTGTTCATCATTCTTTCAAGAGCCAACAATTTTAACATTCATAAACAACAAGATCAAAAATATGCACTGTTTAAGCATTCATTCAGAAAACAAAAAGTATTGTCACCACATCAATATAATTAAACTAAATTCAAGGAGAATTTTCGAAATTTATGTACTTCTTGTTCTTTTGAATTAAAAACATTTTTTATTTAAGAGAGGTGAAGGATTTATGGAATTTATTCATAGCTTTAAGACATAGTTACTACATACTAATGATCATGAAGTAGAGACACAAAACATAGATAAAAATGAAAAATAGAAAAAATAAGAACAAGGAATGAATCCACCTTAGTGGTGTCTTCTTCTTGAAGGACCAATGATGTCCTTAAGCTCTTCTATATCCCTTCTTTGCCTTTGTTGCTCCTCCCTCATTGCTCTTTGATCTTCTCTAATTTCATGGAGAATGATGGAGTGCTCTTGATGTTCCACCCTTAATTGATCCACATTGTAACTCAAATATTCTAAGGAAGTGTTGAGTTGTTCCCAATAGTTGTTGGGAGGAAAGTGCATCCCTTGAGGCATCTCCGAGATTTCTTGGTGATGAGCTTCCTCATGCGTCTCTTGGGTTCTATGAGTGGGCTCTCTTGTTTGCTCCATCCTTTTTTTAGTGATGGGCTTTTCCTCCTCAATGAGGATGTCTCCTTCTATGATAACTCCAGCTGAGTAACATAGATGGCAAATAAGATGAGAAAAAGCTAGCCTTGCCAAAGTAGAGGGCTTATCGGCTATTGTATAGACTTCATGGGAGATGACTTCATGAACTTCTACTTCCTCTCCACTCATGATGCTATGAATCATGATGGCCCGATCCACAGTAACTTCAGATCGGTTGCTAGTGGGGATGAGGGAGCGTTGGATGAACTCCAACCATCCTCTAGCCACAGGTTTGAGGTCTAGTCTTCTTAGTTGAACCGGCTTACCTTTGGAATCTCTTTTCCATTGAGCTCCTTCCACACATATGTCCATAAGGACTTGGTCCAACCTTTGATTAAAGTTGACCCTTCTAGTGTAGGGGCGTGCATCTCCTTGCATCATGGGCAAGTTGAACGCCAACCTCACATTTTCTGGACTAAAATATAAGTATTTCCCCCGAACCATTGTAAAATAATTCTTTGGGTTCGGGTTCTTACTTTGATCATGGTTCCTAGTGATCCATGCATTGGCATAGAACTCTTGAACCATTAAGATTCCGACTTATTAGATAGGGTTGGTTAGAACTTGCCAACCTCTTCTTTGGACCTCATGTCGGATCTCCGGATACTCATTTTTCTTGAGCTTGAAAGGGACCTCGGGGATCACCTTCTTCTTGGCCACAACATCATAGAAGTGGTCTTGATGGGCTTTGGAGATAAATCTTTCCATCTCCCATGACTCGAAGGTGGAAGCTTTTGTCTTCCCTTTCCCTTTTCTAGAGGTTTCTCCGGCCTTAGGTGCCATCAATGGTTATGGAAAAACAAAAAAGCTATGCTTTTACCACACCAAACTTAGAATATTGCTCGCCCTCGAGCAAGAGATGAAAGAAGAGAAGAAGAAGAAGAAGAAGAAGAAGAAGAAGAAAATATGGAGGAGAGGGGGAGAGGTGTATTCGGCCAAGAATGGGAAGAGAGGTTTGTGTTGTGTGAAAATGAAGAAGAATGGAGGGGTTTATATAGTGAGGGTTGAGGGAGTAGGTTCGGCCATTTAGGGTGGGTTTGGGTGGGAAAGAAATTTTGAATTTTGAAGGTAGGTGGGGTTTATGGGGAAGAGTGGATGGATGTGACTGGTGAAGGGGGTAATTGGGAAGAGAGATTCAGGTGATTGGTGAAGGGTTTTTGGAAAAGTGTGTTATAGGATTATTAGGATCCTGTGGAGTCCACAGATCCTGAGGTGTCAAGGATTTACATCCCTCTACCAATTAGGCATGTAAAATGCCTTTCCATGCAATTCTGGCATTTAAACGCCGAAGTGATGCATGTTCTGGGCGTTCAACGCCCATGTGCAGCATGTTTCTGGCGTTGAACGCCAGTTCCATACTTGTTTCTGGCGTTCAGCGCCACCTCTCCTCAGGGTGCATTCCTGGCGTTTGAATGCCGGGATGTTGCTTGTTTCTGGCGTGCAGCACCAGATCCATGCTCTGTTCTGGCGTTGAACGCCAGCCAGATGCTCCTTACTGGCGTTTAAACGCCAGTAAGTCCTT
>NC_029776.3:28034092-28037179 GCF_000817695.3 Arachis duranensis
ACCCTTCTCTCTGTAGGCTTGGGCTGCCTTAGGATTTGGGGCGTGTTCCTCTATTTGGGCCCTTCTTTGGGCTTTCCTGGTGACTTGGCCGAGCTCTTAAGAAAGAGGTCGGGTTGTCCTGACCTGAAGAGGTCGTTTGCTTTGTCTGTCGAACATCCCGGGTCGGACAGCTCGACCCAGGGTCTGAACAGCTCCCAACACCAAACTTAGAGTTTGATTGTGGGGGCTCTGTTTGACTCTGTACTGAGAGAAGCTCTGCATGCTTACTCTCCCTTGTTACAAAAGGATAGTCGTGTGCCTTAAACACAAGGTAGTCCCCATTCAATTGAAGGACTAATTCTCCTCTGTTAACATTTATCACAGCTTCTGCTGTGGCTAGGAAAGGACTTCCATGGATGATGCATTCATCCTCCTTCTTCCTAGTGTCTAAGATTATGAAATCAGTAGGAATGTAAAGGCCTTTAACCTTTACCAACACATCCTCTACTAATCCATAAGCTTGTCTTACTGACTTGTCTGCCAATTGTAATGAGAATAAGGCAGGCTGTACCTCAATGATCCCCAACTTCTCCATTACAGAGAGCGGCATAAGATTTATGCCTGACCCTAGGCCACACAGAGCTTTTTCAAAGGTCATGGTGCCTATGGTACAGGGTATTAAGAATTTCCCAAGATCTTGTTTCTTTTGAGGTAAAGTTTGCTGAACCCATGTATCAAGTTCACTAATGAGCATGGGAGGTTCACCTTCCCAAGTCTCATTTCCAAATAACTTGGCTTTCAGCTTCATGATGACTCCTAGATATTGAGCAACTTGCTCTCCAGTTACATCTTCATCCTCTTCAAAAGAAGAATAATTTTCAGAGCTCATGAATGGTAGAAGGAGATTTAATGGAATCTCTATAGTCTCTATATGAGCCTCAGATTCATTTGGATCCTCAATAGGGAACTCCTTCCTGCTTGAGAGACATCCCATAAGATCTTCCTCATTGGGATTTGCATCCTCTCCCTCCTCCTTGCATTCGGCCATTGATGAGCGGATAATTTATACGCTTTTTGGCATTGTTTTTAGTATGTTTTTAGTATGATCTAGTTAGTTTTTAGTATATTTTTATTAGTTTTTAGTTAAAATTCACTTTTCTGGACTTTACTATGAGTTTTTGTGTTTTTCTGTGATTTCAGGTATTTTCTGGCTGAAATTGAGGGATCTGAGCAAAAATCTGATTCAGAGACTGAAAAGGACTGCAGATGCTGTTGGATTCTGACCTCCCTGCACTCGAAGTGGATTTTCTGGAGCTACAGAAGCCCAATTGGCGCGCTCTCAACGGCATTGGAAAGTAGACATCCTGGGCTTTCCATCAATGTATAATAGTCCATACTTTACCCGAGATTTGATGGCCCAAACCGGCGTGGCAAATCAGCCTCAGAAATTCCAGCGTTTAAATTTACACGTTTCTTTGTGTACCTTCCACAGCATGAGTCTCTAAACCCCATGGTTGGGGGTGAGGAGCTCTGCTGTGTCTTGATGGATTAATGCAATTACTACTGTTTGTTCATTCAATCATGCTTGCTTCCATTCTAAGATATCACTTGTTCTTAAATCGGATGAATGTGATGATCCGTGACAATCATCATCATTCTCAACTATGAACGTGTGCCTGACAACCACCTCCGTTCTACCTTAGATTAAGTAGATATCTCTTGGATTCTTTAATCGGCATCTTCGTGGTATAAGCTAGAACTGATGGCAGCATTCAAGAGAATCCGGAAGGTCTAAACCTTGTCTGTGGTATTCTGAGTAGGATTCAATGATTGAATGACTGTGACGAACTTCAAACTCCTGAAGGCGGGGCGTTAGTGACAGACGCAAAAGAATCACTGGATTCTATTCCGACATGATCGAGAACCGACAGCTGGATAGCCGTGCCGTGACAGGGTGCGTTGAACATTTCCACTGAGAGGATGGGAGGTAGCCACTGACAACGGTGAAACCCTTGCATACAGCTTGCCATGGAAGGAGCCTTGCGTGCTTGAAGAAGAAGACAGTAGGAAAGCAGAGATTCAGAAGATGGAGCATCTCCAAAACCTCAACCTATTCTCCATTACTGCAAAACAAGTACTTAATTCATGTTCTTTTACTTTTTACAATCAATCCTGATAATTTCTGATATCCTGACTAAGATTTACAAGATAACCATAGCTTGCTTCAAGCCGACAATCTCCGTGGGATCGACCCTTACTCACGTAAGGTATTACTTGGACGACCCAGTGCACTTGCTGGTTAGTTGTGCGGGATTGCGAGTGTGATTGCAATTTCGTGCACCAAGTTTTTGGCGCCGTTGCCGGGGATTGTTCGAGTTTGGACAACTGACGGTTTATCTTGTTGCTTAGATTAGGACTGTTTTGTTTTGTTGGTTTAGAGTCTTTTAGTTGAGTCTAGTTTCATATTTTAAGTTTGGTGTCAATTGCATGCTTTTGTTTTTCTTTTAAATTTTCGAATTTGCATGTCCTTAGTCCTTTTTGATCCGTAAAAATTCTAAGTTTGGTGTCCTCTTTGTGTTTTTTCCTTTAAAATTTTCGAAAAATTAGTGTTTGATTTTCTAAAAGTTTTAAGTTTGGTGTCATTTTGTTGTTTTTCTCTTTCCTCCTTTCAAAAATCAAATCTTTTTCATAAAAATTTTTCAATCATATCTTTTTAATTGCTATTTTCAAAATCTTTTTAATTGACTAATTGATTCAGTTCTCAATTTGCTTTGATCTTATTTTCTTTTTAATTTTCGAATTTTTATTTTATCTCTTTTTATTTTATTTTATTTTATTTTTTTTTTCGTTTAATTCAAAAAAAAAATTATCTATTAGCAATCCATATCATTTCCCTTTATCCATTATGGACCTAAGTGGGATTGATCAGTCCAGAAGGACTCTGGGGTCATATGCTAACCCCATTACAGCTGCATATGGGAGTAGCATCTGTACACCTCCCATCAAAGCAAGCAGCTTTGAGCTAAATCCTCAACTCATTATCATAGTGCAGCAAAATTGCCAGTATTCCAGTCTTCCACAGGAAGAGCCTACTGAGTTTCTGGCACA
>NC_029776.3:28038084-28039124 GCF_000817695.3 Arachis duranensis
GAAACTGAAAAAGTGTTTCTCACTGAAGAATGCAGTGCAGTCATTCTGAAAAGCTTGCTAGAAAAGCTTCAAGATCCAGGAAGCTTTATGATTCCATGCACATTAGAAGGTGCTTGCACCAAGACAGTCCTATGTGATCTTGGAGCAAGCATCAATCTAATACCTGCATCCACTATCAGAAAGCTTGGGTTGACTGGAGAAGTCAAACCAACCCGGATATGCCTCCAACTTGTTGACGGCTCCATTAAATATCCATCAGGCATAATAGAGGACATGATTGTCAAGGTTGGGCCATTTGCCTTTCCAACTGATTTTGTGGTCAAGGTTGGGCCATTTGCCTTTCCAACTGACTTTGTGGTGCTGGAAATGGGGGAGCACAAGAGTGCAACTCTCATTCTAGGAAGACCTTTCCTAGCAACTGGACGAACTGTCATTGATGTACAAAAAGGGGAAGTAACCTTGAGGGTCAATGAGGATGAGTTCAAGTTGAATGCTGTAAAAGCTATGCAGCATCCAGACACACTAAATGACTGCATGGGCGCTGACATTATTGACTCTCTGGTAGAAGAGATCAATATGACTGAAAGCCTAGAATCAGAGCTTGAGGACGTCTTCAAGGATACTCAACCTGATCAAGAAGAATCAGTGGAAACAAAGGGATTTTCGAAAATTCCTCAGGAGGAGGATAAGCCTACCAAACCTGAACTCAAACCACTACCACCATCCCTGAAGTATGCGTTTCTGGGAGAGGGTGACACTTTTCCAGTGATTATAAGCTCTGCTTTAAATCCATAGGAAGAGGAAGCACTGATTCAAGTGCTAAGGACACACAAGACAGCTCTTGGGTGGTCCATAAGCGATCTCAAGGGCATTAACCCAGCTAGATGCATGCACAAGATCCTGTTGGAGGATAATGCCAAACCAGTGGTCCAACCTCAAAGGAGGCTAAATCCAGCCATGAAGGAGGTGGTGCAGAAAGAGGTCACTAAATTACTAGAGGCTGGGATTATTTATCCTATTTCTGATAGCCCCTGGGTGAG
>NC_029776.3:28039293-28039463 GCF_000817695.3 Arachis duranensis
GATGAGCGGATAATTTGTATACTTTTTGGCATTATTTTTAGTATGTTTTTGATATGATATAGTTAGTTTTTGGTATATTTTTATTAGTTTTTAGTTAAAATTCACTTTTCTGGACTTTACTATGAGTTTGTGTGTTTTTCTGTGATTTCAGGTATTTTCTGGCTGAAATT
>NC_029776.3:28039700-28040717 GCF_000817695.3 Arachis duranensis
ATTTGATGGCCCAAACCGGCGTTCAAAGTCACCCTCGGAAATCCCAGCGTTAAACGCTGGAACTGGCACCCAAATGGGAGTTAAACGCCCAAACTGGCACTAAAGCTGGCGTTTAACTCCAAGAAGAGTCTCTGCACGAAAAATTCTTCATTGCTCAGCCCAAGCACACACCAAGTGGGCCCGAAAGTGGATTTTTATGTCATTTACTCATTTCTGTACACCTTAGGTTACTAGTTTTCTATAAGTAGGACCTTTGACTATTGTATTAGAAGTCTTTGGATCTTTATATCTTTTGATCACTTTAGATCTCTAGATCATATTTGGACATTTTAGTTCTTAGATCATTGGGAGGCTGGCCATTCGGCCATGCCTAGACCTTATGCTTATGTATTTTCAACGGTGGAGCTTCTACACACCATAGATTAAGGTGTGGAGCTCCGCTGTACCTCGAGTATTAATGCAATTACTATTGTTCTTCCATTCAATTCCGCTTGTTCTTTATCCAAGATATCACTTGTTCTTCAACTTGATGAAGGTGATGATTGACGCCCATCACCATTCTCACTCATGAACAAAGTGACTGACAACCACTCTTGTTCTACAAGCATTTGAGGCTTGGTGAATATCTCTTGGATTCCTGATTGCACGATGCATGGTTGATCGCCTGACAACCGAGTGCTCGCCTGACAAACGAGCCAACCATTCCGTGAGATCAGAGTCTTCGTGGTATAGGCAAGAACTGATGGCGGCATTCAAGAGAAACCGGAAGGTCTAACCTTGTCTGTGGTATTCTGAGTAGGATTCAATGACTGAATGACTGTGACGTGCTTCAAACCTGTAACTGGCGGGGCGTTAGTGACAGACGCAAAAGAATCACTGGATTCTATTCCGGCCTGATTGAGAACCGACAGATGAATTCCGCTATGCTGTGACAGAGCATATGCAATCGCTTTCACTGAGAGGATGGGAGGTAGCCACTGACAACGGTGAAACCCTTGCATAAGCTTGCCATGGAAA
>NC_029776.3:28042228-28043084 GCF_000817695.3 Arachis duranensis
CAATTAATGATTTGATTCAACATTTCAAGTATGTTGCCTTTTCTGTTGAGGAAGGTTTTATGTTTGAATCATATCTTTTCTTGTTAGTCAAGTTTTTAATTTTCAAATCAAATCTTTTTAAAATGTTTTTCAAATCATATCTTCTCAATCACATCTTTTTAAAACCAATCATATTTTCTTAACCACATCTTTTTCAAAATAGTTTTCAATCAAATCTTTTTGATTACTAATTTCAAAATTTTTTTCAAAAATCACTTGATTTCTTTTTCCATTTTCATTTTCGAAAATTAAGTAATGTTTTTCAAAAATATTTTCAAAATTCTTCATTTAATTTTCGAAAATTACTTCCCTCCTTCTCACATCCTTCTATTTATGGACTAACACTATCCCTTAATGCAAAATTCGAACTCCATCTTCTTTGATAAGTTCGAATTTCCCACTTCTGTCTTCTACTCTTCTTTTCCTCTGACACTTCAAGGAATCTCTATACTGTGACATAGAGGATTCCACATTTTCTTGTTTCCTTCTCTTTCTTATGAGCAGGAGCAAAGACAAAGGCATTCTTGTTGAGGCTGATCCTGAACCTGAAAGGACCTTGAAGAAAAAGCTAAGAGAAGCCAAAGCACAACTCTCTTTAGAGCACCTGACCGAATTCTTCAAGGAAGAAGAACACATGGCAGCCGAAAACAACAACAATACCAACAATGCAAGGAAGGTGCTGGGTGACTTTACTGCATCTACTCCCGACTTCTATGGGAGAAGCATCTCTATCCCTGCCATTGGAGCAAACAACTTTGAGCTTAAGCCTCAACTAGTTTCTCTAATGCAACAGAATTGCAAGTTCCATGGACTTCCA
>NC_029776.3:28046341-28047240 GCF_000817695.3 Arachis duranensis
TTCTGGGCGTTTAACGCCAGAAAGGGGCACCAGACTGGCGTTAAACGCCAGTAAAGGGCAAGAACCTGGCGTTAAACGCCAGGAATGGGCACCAGCCTGGCGTTTAACGCCAGAAATGGCTCAAAACGTGGATTTTGATGCCATTTGGTGCAGGGATGCCTTTTCCTTGACACTACAGGATCTGTGGACCCCACAGGACCCTACCATCACTCTCTCTCTTCTTCCCCCACCAACCTCACCCTTCAAATTCAAACCACTTACCCTCCCAAACCCACCCATCATGGCCGAACCCTTTACCCCCTCTCTCCTATATATACCCTTCTTCAACCCTTCATTTTCACACAACCTAAACACCACTTCTCCCCCTCTTTGGCCGAACACACCACCATCTCCCTCTTCCTCCTTTCTTCTTCTTCTACTCTCTTCTTTCTTCTTTTGCTCGAGGACGAGCAAACATTTTTATGGTCTCTGATCTAATCAAAACCACTCAAAGTTTCATGACTGAAACTAGATCTTCCATTAGGAATCTGGAAGGACAAGTGAGTCAGCTGAGCAAGAAAATTACTGAACTCCCTCCAAGTACTCTTCCAAGCAACACAGAAGAAAATCCAAAAGGAGAGTGCAAGGCCATCAATATGGCCGAATTCTGGGAGGAAGAAGAGGCAGTGAACGCCACTGAGGAAGACCTCACTGGACGTCCACTGACCTCCAATGAGTTCCCCAATGAGGAACCTTGGGAATCTGAGGCTCAAGATGAGACCATAGAGATTCCATTGGACTTACTTCTGCCATTCATGAGCTATGACGAGTATTCTTCTTCTGAAGAGGATGAGTATGTCACTGGAGAGCAAGTTGCTAAATACCTTGGAGCAATCATGAAGCTAAATGACAAGTTATTT
>NC_029776.3:28064105-28065090 GCF_000817695.3 Arachis duranensis
CTTAAAGCTATGAATGTCCTATGAATCCATCACCTCTCTTAAATAAAAAATTTTGCTTTAATCACAAAAGAACAAGAAGTACAGGATTTCGAAATTTATCCTTGAAACTAGTTGAATTAGTTTGATGTGGTGACAATAATTTTTGTTTTCCGAATGAATGCTTGAACAGTGCATATGTCTTTTGAATTTGTTGTTTTGAGAATGTTAAAAAAATTGTTGGCTCTTGAAAGAATGAGGAAAAAGAGAACTATTATTGAGGATCTAAAAATCATTAGATTGATTCTTGAAGCAAGAAAAAGCAGTGAATACAAAAAAAAATTTCGAAAAAAAAGCAAAAGAGAGAAAGAAAAAGAAAAAGAAAGAAATAAAGTTGTGATCCAAGGCAAAAAGAGTGTGCTTAGGAACCCTGGACACCTCTAATTGGGGACTCTAGCAAAGCTGGGTCACAATCTGAAAAGGTTCACCCAATTATGTGTATGTGTCATGTATGTATCCGGTGGTAATACTGGAAGACAGAGTGCTTTGGGCCACAGCCAAGACTCATACACTGGCTATGTTCAAGAATCATTATACTTAACTAGGAGAATCAATAATACTATCTGAGTTCTGAGTTCTTATAGATGCCAATCATTCTGAACTTCAAGGGATAGAGTGAGATGCCAAAACTGTTCGGAGGCAAAAAGCTACTAGTCCCGCTCATCTAATTGGAGCTAAGTTTCCTTGATATTTTGGAGTCTATAGTATATTCCCTTCTTTTTATCCTATTTTGATTTTCAGTTGCTTGGGGACAAGCAACAATTTAAGTTTGGTGTTGTGATGAGCGGATAATTTATACGCTTTTTGGCATTGTTTTTAGTATGTTTTTAGTATAATCTAGTTAGTTTTTAGTATATTTTTATTAGTTTTTAGCTAAAATTCACTTTTCTAGACTTTACTATGAGTTTGTGTGTTTTTCTGTGATTTCAGGTATTTTCTGGCTGAAATT
>NC_029776.3:28065628-28069979 GCF_000817695.3 Arachis duranensis
CGTGCCGTGATAGGGTGCGTTGAACATTTCCACTGAGAGGATGGGAGGTAGCCACTGACAACGGTGAAACCCTTACATACAGCTTGCCATGGAAGGAGCCTTGCGTGCTTGAAGAAGAAGACAGTAGGAAAGCAGAGATTCAGAAGATGGAGCATCTCCAAAACCTCAACCTATTCCCCATTACTGCAAAACAAGTACTTAATTCATGTTCTTTTACTTTTTACAATCAATCCTGATAATTTCTGATATCCTGACTAAGATTTACAAGATAACCATAGCTTGCTTCAAGCCGACAATCTCCGTGGGATCGACCCTTACTCACGTAAGGTATTACTTGGACGACCCAGTGCACTTGCTGGTTAGTTGTGCGGGATTGCGAAAGTGTGATTGCAATTTCGTGCACCAGCCATTTTGATGATATCAATGGCCTTGCACTCTCTTTTTGAATTTTCTTCAGTATTGCTTAGGAGAGTACTAGGAGGGGTTTCAGTGATTTTCTTACTCAGCTGGCCCACTTGTGCCTCCAAATTTTTTATGGAGGACCTTGTTTCATTCATGAAACTTAAAGTGGCCTTAGACAAATCAGAGACTAAGTTTGCTAAGTTAGAGGTATTCTGTTCATAATTCTCTGTCTGTTGCTGAAAAGATGATGGATAAGGCTTGATATTGTTGAGCCTATTTCTTCCACCATTATTAAAGCCTTGTTGAGGCTTTTGTTGATCCTTCCATGAGAAATTCGGATGATTTCTCCATGATGAATTATAGGTGTTTCCATAAGGTTCACCCATGTAATTTACCTCTGCCATTGCAAGGTTCTCAGGATCATAAGCTTCTTCTTCAGAAGATGCCTCTTTAGTACTGTTGGATGTATTTTGCTATCTATTCAGACTTTGAGAAATCATGTTGACTTGCTGAGTCAACACTTTGTTCTGAACTAATATGGCATTTAGAGCATCAATTTCAAGAACTCCCTTCCTCTGAGGCGTCCCATTATTCACGAAATTCCTCTCAGAAGTATACATGAATTGGTTATTTACTACCATTTCAATAAGTTCCTGAGCTTCTGCAGGCGTTTTCTTTAGGTGAATGGATCCACCTGCAGAGTGGTCCAATGACATCTTGGAAAACTCAGATAGATCATAATAGAATATATCTATCATGGTCCATTCTAAAAACATGTCAGAAGGACATCTTTTGGTCATCTGCTTGTATCTTTCCCAAGCTTCATAGAGGGATTCATCATCTTTTTGTTTGAAGGTTTGAACATCCACTCTAAGCTTTCTCAGCTTTTGAGGAGGAAAGAACTTAGCCAAGAAGGTTGTGACCAGCTTATCCCAGGAGTCCAGGCTATCTTTAGGTTGTGAGTCCAACCATGTTCTAGCTCTGTCTCTTACAGCAAAAGGGAAAAGCATGAGCCTGTAGACTTCAGGATCTACTCCATTCATCTTAACAGTCTCACAAATCTGTAAGGACTCAGTTAAAAACTGGTAAGGATCTTCAGATGAAAGTCCATGAAACTTACAGTTCTGTTGCATTAGAGCAACTAATTTGAGGTTTCAGCTCAAAATTGTTTGCTCCAATGGCAGGAATTGAGATGCTTCTTCCATCAAACTTGGACGTGGGTTTAGTAAAATCACCAAGCATCCTCCTTGCATTATTGTTGTGGGGTTCGGCTGCCATCTCCTTCTCTTGTTCGAAAAATTCAAAAAGGTTACCTCTGGATTGTTGTAATTTAGCTTCTCTTAGTTTCCTTTTCAGAGTCCTTTCAGGTTCAGGATCAGCTTCAACAAGAGTGCTTTTTCCTTGTTTCTGCTCATATGAAAGAGAAGAGAACAAGAAAAGAAGAGGAATCCTCTATGTCACAGTAAAGAGGATCCTTATTATTAGTAGAAGAAGAAAAGAACAAAGAAAGGAGAATCCAAACACAAGGGTAAGGATAGAGACAGTGATTGGAGATGAAGAGAGGTGAAGAGAAGTGTTAGTAAATGAATAAATAAATAGAAGAAGATGAGAGAGAGAATTCAAAAATTAATTTTGAAAAGCAGTTAATGATTTTCGAAAATTAAATGTGAGATAGAATTAAAATTAAAATTTAAAACAATTAGTTAATTTAAGAAGAATTTTGAAAAAGGGATGAGATATTTTCGAAAAGTAGAAATGAAAAAGTAGTTAAGTTGTTTTGAAAAAGATAAGAAACAAACAAAAAGTTAGTTAGTTAATTGAAAAAGATTTGAAAATCAAATTTGAAAAGATAAGAAGATAAAAAGATAAGATAAGATATTTTGAAATCAAATTTTTGGATAAGATAAAATTTTTGAAAAAGATATGATATAAAAGATATGATAAAAAAAAAGATATGATAAAAAGATATGGTTGAAAAAGATTTAATTTTCAAAATTGAAATTAATTACTTAACTAACAAGAAACTAAAAGATATGATTCTAGAATTTAAAGATTGAACCTTTCTTAACAAGAAAGTAACAAACTTCAAATTTTGAATCAATCACATTAATTGTTAGTGTAATTTCGAAAATTATGAAATAAGGATAAAAAAGGATTTTGAAAATCAATTTAAAAGAAATTTTTGAAAAATATATAAAAAAATGAAAAAGATTTGAGTTTTGAAAAAGTTTTGAAAAGATAAGATTTTTAAAATTGAAATTTTGACTTGACTAACAAGAAAATAACTTATTTTAAAAATTTTTGACCAAGTCAACCTAAAATTTCGAATTTTTGAGAGAAATAAGGAAAAGATATTTTTTTGACTTTTGAATTTTTAATGATGAGAAAGAAAAACACAAAAATGACTCACAACATGAAAATTATGAATCAAAATATATAATGCATGCAAGAACACTATTAATGTCAAGATGAACACCAAGAACACTTTGAAGATCATGATGAACATCAAGAGCATATTTTTGAAAAAAATTTTATGCAAAGAAAACATGCAAGACACCAAATTTAGAAATCTTTAATGTTTAGACATTATGAATGCAAAAATGCACATGAAAAACAATAAAAGACACACAACAAGAAAACATCAAGATCAAACAAGAAGACTTACCAAGAACAACTTGAAGATCATGAAGAACACCATGAATGCATGAATTTTCGAAAAATGCAAGAAATATATATATAAATAAGAATTCCAAGTATCTTTCAATGTTAGTCTAAAGCTCCAATCCAAGGGTTGGGCATGGCTTAATAGCCAGCCAGCTTTAGAAGATATAAATCAGGTATGCAACAGCTGATATTTCATCCAACTCCATATACATACCCGTTATGTTGACAAGTGGAAGCCTCAATCCAAAAGGATTTGGATATGGCTTTACAGCCAGTCAGGCTTCAACATGTTATTATGAAACTCTAGAATTCATTCTTAAAAATTTTGGAATAATTTTCAAAAACAAAGGGAAAAATTTTGAAAAATATTTTTGAAAACTTTTTGAAAAGAAAATAAAAAGAAAATTACCTAATCTGAGCAACAAGATGAACCGTCAGTTGTCCAAACTCGAACAATCCCCGGCACGGCGCCAAAAACTTGGTGGACGAAATTGTGATCATCAACAATGGCTCCAAAGACTTGGTGCTCTCAAACATAAATCACACTTTGTCACAACTCCGCACAACTAACCAGCAAGTGCACTGGGTCGTCCAAGTAATACCTTACGTGAGTAAGGGTCGATCCCACAGAGATTGTTGGTATGAAGCAAGCTATAGTCATCTTGTAAATCCCAGTTAGGCGGATTCAACTATATTAAGAGATTATTGGATTTTCAAATAATAATAATAAATAGACAGAAAATAAAGATAGAGTTACTCATGTAATTCAATGGTGGGAATTTCAGATAAGTGTATGGAGGTGCTGTGTTCTTTCTGAATCTCTGCTTTCCTATTGCTTTTATCCAATCTTTGTCACTCCTTTCTATGGCAAGCTGTATGTAGGGCATCACCGTTGTCAATGGCTACATCCCGTCCTCTCAGTGAAAATGGTCCAAATGCTCTGTCACAGCACGGCTAATCATCTGTCGGTTCTCGATCATGTTGGAATAGAATCCCTTGATTCTTTTGCGTTTGTCATCATGCCCAGCAATCGCGAGTTTGAAGCTCGTCACAGTCATTCAATCCCGGAATCCTACTCGGAATACCACAAACAAGGTTAGACTTTCCGGATTTCCATGAATGCCGCCATCAATTCTAGCTTATACCACGAAGATTCTGATTAAGGAATCCAAGAGATATGCTCATCAACAATGGCTCCAAAGACTTGGTGCTCTAAAACGTGAATCACACTTTATCACAACTTCGCACAACTAACCAGCAAGTGTACTGGGTCGTCCAAGTAATA
>NC_029776.3:28070021-28075646 GCF_000817695.3 Arachis duranensis
TTGCATTGAAACTCAAGGTACAGCAGAGCTCCACACCCTTAATCTATGGTGTGTAGAAAATCCACCGTTGAAAATACATAAGTGATGAAGGTCCAGGCATGGCCGAATGGCCAGCCTCTATGAAAGACCGAATGGTCAAAAGAACTAGATAGTCAAAGACATCTAATAAACTAGTAAAAAGTTCTATTTATACTAAACTAGCTACTAGGATTTACAGAAGTAAGTAATTGATGTATAAATTCACTTCCGGGGCCCACTTGGTGTGTGCTTGGGCTGAGCTTGGTCTATCCACGAGCTGAGGCTTCTCTTGGAGTTGAACGCCAAGTTGTAACGTGTTTTGGGCGTTCAACTCTGGTTCGTGACGTGTTTCTGGCGTTTGACTCCAGAATGCAGCATGGAACTGGCGTTGAGCTTCAGTTTACATCGTCGAATCTCGAATAAAGTATAAACTATTATATATTGTTGGAAAGCTCTGGATGTCTACTTTCCAACGCCGTTGAGAGCGTGCCATTTGGAGTTTTTTAGCTCCAGAAAATACATTTTGAGTACAGGGAGGTCAGATTCCAACAACATCAGCAGTCCTTTGTCAGCCTCCTATCAGAGTTTTGCTTAGGTCCCTCAATTTCAGCCAGAAAATACCTGAAATCACAGAAAAACACACAAACTCATAATAAAGTCCAGAAATGTGAATTTAGCATAAAAACTAATGAAAACATCCCTAGAAGTAACTAGATCATATTGAAAACTACCTAAAAACAATGCCAAAAAGCGTATAAATTATCCGCTCATCAATCAACATAAGAAGCTTTGTTCCAAAAATGCTAGAAAGCGAAGCCAAATTAAAGAGCGAGGTTTAATAAAAAGTTGTTGTTTCTGCACATTATATTATTTATTAGTACAATTAAGAAGGAAAATGTCTCTAAACATGCATTCCATTCCGTAGTAAAATTCAGAATCAATGCATTCAGAAATTTCATTCCCAGTGTAAAATTCAGAAGCTTCTTACTAATATGCACTCCTCCAGAAGCTAAGGCACTGCTATCACCAAAATGGGCATTCTTGTTCCCAGTTATGACATGAATAAGAAAGCTGGGGTGAGGAGGTTGCAACTGCGTATAGTATTGTCGGATTTCGCGAAGAGGAGGAGGCGAGATAGGGGAAGAAGAGGAAGAAGGAGAAGAGAAGGGAGAGGGGTTTCTCGACGGTGGTGGTTTGGCATAGAACGAGGAGCACACTGCGCCGTCGCCGTGGAGCAGCGTGCATGGAGAAGGTGACCGCGCCGACGCCCTTGGAGGAAAGCACCACGCAGTACAGTTGCTGTACGTGGAAGATAGCACCACAATCGAGAGCTGTTGTCACTGTTAGGACTTTGACTGGCAGGGAAGGGTGTGTCGCCGTTAGTGATAGGTTACTGAAGTGTTAGGGCTTAGGGTAGTGAACTGAAGCACATACATGATATATTTGTTCTTTTTTTTTAAGTTATTTGATTGGACAAATAATTGGTAGGAAGATGATTAAAAATTTTTCTCTAAAATTTTTAACTATGAATAATTTTAGGCAACTCTTTTATAAATGTTATTTATTCAATTTTTTTGACAACACTTATAAATTGTTGTATTTTTATTTAAAAATATTATCTTAAGATTTTTATATTGCAATATTTTATAAATATTGTTTTAGATATTAAAGACAACTATTTTTGTGGGTGGCAAAAATTTTGTCATCTTTGTCTTACTCAAAAGTAACTCGTAAAAAATTTTGTCTTTGCTTATCTAAAGCAACTTTTGTTAAATGTTACTTCGAATAAGAGTTACCTTAGGTAAAAAATATTGTAGTGGTCCTATTTGAAACCAAAAAAGTTTCATTAGCTTCAATGTAGTCTCACCATCAGGTCCAAGTTAAATAATTAACGAAACGTCCTACATGATAGTAATACAAGAACAAGGTCGATAATCTGGAGAATAAGTACAAGCTCCAGAGGCACAAAATCAACAATAGATGCATCAATATATTTATTTATCATTTTTCTTATAATTTAAATGAATGATTTTCTACAAAATTAAGAAGAATGATAAATAAATGTATTGATGCATCCACAGTTGATTGTGTGCCTCTAGAGCTGTACTTATTCTCCAAATTATCGACCTTATTCTTGTATTGTTGTCATGTAACATTTCATTAATTATTTAACTTTGACCAGGAAATCGAAACCATACCTTGGCCGATTCTCTGCTCAACCCGGAATACTTCCAATTTCACTTTTTCACAAGCTCTCAAGACTTTGACACCTCCAAGAATAGATTTTCAGCACCAAAAGCTTATTCCAAGCTCTCCAAGACCTCAATCAACCTTCAATATTCACAAACACGCTACTTAAACCACAATTATCATATCCAAATACAATAACTCAATATCCAAATGCCTTAATTCAAAGATTTCACTAGGGTTTGAGATCTCTTACCTTCCCCAAGGATCAAAGAGGCAAGACTAAGCCTTCCCTTCAAGCTATTTGGATCCTATTACATCAAAGAGCCCAAAATCTAAACACTTTATTCTAATATTTTCGAAATCAAGGGCTGAAAAATTGAAATTAATTCGTGGCTTAACTCTTGCACAACCTTATGTGCTTTGTAGAGCTCGACGCTGCGGGAGCAATCGGAGCTTCGGATCAAAAGTTATCAAGGATTAAAGATTAAGCTAGTTTATGTTTTCATGACATGCTCCTCCCTTCCCCATATGTATTTCAGCGTGTTTGTGTGTGTGGCTGGGGGAAGAAGGCTGTTGCCTTCATTTAATTACCCAATTGGGTTAGGCCAAGGGGGCTCGGTTGGCCCGGTTTAGTCCGTTCGGCCCAATTTTGGGCCAAATTCTTTAAATTTAAGGACAAAATTTTCGTTTTGATTTTCTCTATCATATTAAATCATAAAAATCACATTTCTAATTTTCTAGAATAAATATTAATTTATGGATTAATCATATATCAATTAACCGGGTTTTACATCCTTGATAACCTAGATCAAAGGAATAAAATTGAAATTGCTAACATTAAGAATTATTTTAGGCTGAATACTTCAATTTCTTCATACAATAAGCGAAGTAAATCACTCATTTCACTACAATACACATAAAAAAGCGTGCATTAAAACACCCATAAAATTTTTCATAAAAAATTACATAAAAGTGAGCTAAATCTTTCTAGAATCAAATAATAAAATATTAAATTAAATAAAAGATATGGCTCAAAATTAATTCTAACCAATTTAAATAGTATTTGATTTTATTAAATCAAATCAGATTTAATTTAAACTTAACTCCTAATGATATAATAATTAATTTAAATTAAAATTGATCTTATTAAACGATTAAATTTTATTTAAATTTTAAATTTCTAAAAATATTAATAAACAAATCAATATCAAATCAAATCATTTGATAAATTATTCTAATAATAATCAAATTCAATTTTAAATCAAATAAATTTAAATTTATTGTCTCATTTAACCCAATAGTCCTTGTCATCTCATCCTTAGCTAAAGATTGATATATTTCTTCATGCATGAATGCCGCTAAGTCAGCACTATTATTTTTAAGATGAAGTGTTGGTCTGCTATTAATGTCCAAGACTTACATAACGTAATTTTTCTAGCATTCAAATCTTAATATAGAACCCATGTTAGTAATACCCATGTAGTGTGTGTGAGTGTGTTGTGTGAGTGTGTAATACATGAGTGTAATGCCTAGGATTGGGGGTTGTCCAATCCATTTGACCAAAAAAAAAAAAAAATCTTAAACATAGCAAATTACCATACTGCCCCTTAGTTTTAAAATGATAAAAAAATACCCTCTTACCATACTGCCCCTTAGTTTTAAAATGATAAAAAAATACCCTCTTAAACACATATCAACCATCATCCGATCCTCAGACCTTCAATTCTTTCCAGTTTTTTCATTCCCCATTATCCTCACCAACATCTTTTAACCCTCATCTCTACCTCCATCATCCCTTACATGGAAGAACACAGAATGAAAAAAATAGATCAAGTGACGAAGAACGTTCTGATAAGATCCTGAGTCCTTTGTTCTCGAAACAAAGGAAAAGAGAGTTGGAGGTTTGAAAAGAACAAGTCGATTTTATAGTGTCATTGATTGAATATAGAAGAAAAGCTATAAAAAAATTCAAGTTCAGATGAAATCGCAACGATATTCTCATACTTTGACACACTTTTCAATCTGAAGGTTGAAGAGAGAAAATCGAATTTTTCAAATGATGAATTGATTTTTCTTTGCTTTAAGTTCTTGAACAGCGGAATAGACACGACGGAAATAATAATAAAACGAAAGATAAAACAGCTGATTTCAAATCTAAGAGTTCAAGAAAAGCGATATAAAGAGATAAAATAAAATGTTTAAAAAAACAAGGTTGATGAGAAGGACATCGAGAAGATGCCGTAATGGAGCTTCTAAAGAAGCATCCTCCAACACTGCACTTTGTGCTAACACATGTTGTCACTGAACTTACAACTTTGGGAGAATATAATATTTCACTTTATGCGAATGTTGAGGTCTAGATGTCTGTCATTGATGAATAATTAACATTATTTTAGCTAGTCAAATTAAGATGATGATGGATGTAGAGGTGAAGGATGAAAGGTATTGGCAAAGAGAGTGGGAAAGATGAATGATTAGAGAAGCTGAGAAAAATTGAAGTTCTGAGGATGACAGTGAATGGGAAAAAGAAGAAAAAAAATTTAAGGATAATTTTGTCCGAAAATTTAAAAAATGATGATTTTAAAACAATATTCAACATTAAGGACAACTTTAAACACAAAAATTTTGTGAAAAATTAAAATTGTACTTAACCTTCTTATAATAATGATCTGACTTCTTTTTTATTAATTTCTTTAAAAAATAAAATAATTATTTTTTAAAAAATTAATTCAAATTGACTACTCTAAAAACAGGAGAGAAGAATGATTCATTTAACTAGGATAACTTTTTTTCTCTACGGTATTCAAGCAATTTAAATAGTCTTTCAGTTCGTAGTTTATATCAACTGGGAAAAAGGAAAAATTAAAGGTGGTGAAGATAATATTCGCATAATGTTGAGATATTGATTTCTGGTTTTCAAGTTTCAGTTTATAATAGCGAAAAAGTTTACATAAAACTTAAAAGGATAGTCACGACTTCGAAGCCAGATGATGAATTGTTTTCTATTATATTAGAAATAATTGAGGGGAAAAAGAAAGCGTGTTGAGATTTGAGAAGATGGATGGAACTGCTTGTTAGAAAATGATAACACAATTGTTGTATGCTTATGCGACATATTAGCTATCATAATCATAATGATAACAAAATGGACAGCTTTATTTAGACGCCTAGTAAAGTCTTTGATGATTGAGGAGCATAGCATTATTAGACTTAGGTTAGGTTGATGTGTCGATTATATGAACAATGGACCCCTCGTCAACACTAGGCACCCTTAATTTCATCACATCTGATTGCAATAACTTCGTGGAAGTGGGAGAATGTTTTACATGTTTTTGGGTTTTGTTTTGTTTTTTTCTTAAAGGTATTATATATTTTTTTAAAAATAATATTAGAATATTAGTAAAATTTATTATTTTT
>NC_029776.3:28075887-28103501 GCF_000817695.3 Arachis duranensis
AACTCTACTTGTATTACATAATAAATACGTTTAGGTTTTTATGACTTAAAAATCTATAATTTGATTCTTGTTGCATCCATTAAAAAAATTAATTATAAGACTAATAAAAAGAGCGAAAAAACCTTAAAAAGTTATCTTCTATTTAAACTTATATTAATTTTATTTTCATAAAAAAGGTCATTTTTAATCCATTTTTTGTTAAAGTAAAAAAACTTAGTAAAATTGTTAGCTATAATTTAAATGACATAATATCTTCGTACTCACTTAAAAGATTGCGAATTCGAGTTTCACTATCTTCAGTTAAAAAAAAAACCTTAGCAAAATTACTATATATAAAAAATAAATTATCAAATTAATTATTATATATTTATTTAATTTATTTTTAATGTATTATATTTTAATATCTATTCTATTTAGATAACTAATTTAATATCCAATTGTTTGTGGACACAACAATGCATAATAATTGAAAAGTTAATAATATACATTTACGTTTTGGGCCGTACATGATTCATGTCAAAAGTAAAACCCTAGCACTATCTTCTCTCTTCCTTCTCTGCGATGTCATTATATATATGGTAGATAATTAATCTAACATGCACTGCAAGAAATCAAATTTTGAGGTTTTGAACGACTGATGAAAAAAATCAGATCGATAATATGATGAATTACTCATCGTCTTCTTCAGAAAAGCCAGCATCAGAGCTGAAGCTATTAGGTTTTCCTTTGGAAAATACCACTAGCAGAACTAATAATAACTGTATAGTGTGTTCATACTGTGATCGAAGATTCCAGAACTTTCAAGCACTTGGAGGGCACCAGAATGCGCATAGAAGAGAGAGGCAAATTATCGCTATGCATAATCTACTACCGTACCAATACAAACCAATAATAATCGCTGCTTTTGGTGACGCTGTATTGCCACCGCCGGAAAAGCTATTGTTACCTGCGGTGGAGGCATCACCGGCGGGAATGCGCCGCCGCAATAACTCTCCCTCTGTAGGAAGAGTTAGCGATGATGATGACATTGATCTTGAATTGAGATTAGCTACCTCCCCTGATAAGGAGTCTATAAGGTGTTTGAGAAAACACCGTAGTTAATTACTATTGAAAATGCTCAAATGAGAGTCAAGTTTAATTTTCAGGTACTAAAAAGTTCTCTGCTCTCTGCTTTCCTCAAATAATAACAGTAAAAATTTCTCCTTATTGTGTATTATCTCCGTTGTTCTAAAAATTTCTCAATTCAGTTGTTCTAAAAATTTAAACCTTTAAAGAGAGGTATCCGAATGATTCTATATTTCTATGTTTCTATCACACTTGCTTCCTCTCAGGCAAGAGGGAATTGGATGAAAAAAAAAAAAATGCATCCAATATTATTGATTGTATGTAAGTATGCATATATAACAAGGGAAAATTAATCTTAAATTAAATAAAATTATTTTATTAAATTTATTTTATTTATTGACAATGAAAAATTATCTAACCTTATTTAAAATATAAAATTTAAAATAATAAAATTCTAAATCATATGTTGTTATTTAAATTATTATTTTAGTATTTTAATTTATTAGTTAGATAATTTAAAGATTGGTCATATTCAACAAGAAAAAATATAATTAAGGAGTAAAGTATTTTTTGTCCCAAATGATAGTTAATTGTATTTAATTTTATTTCTAATATTATTTATTTGTGTCAAATTTATTCCTAGTCTTTGAATATTTTTAATTTTATTCTTAAAATTTTAAATAGAGTTAATGTTTAAAAATATTTTTAATACAAATTAAAAATATTAGGATAAAATTAAATAAAATTAAATATTAAAATATTAAAAAAAATCACAAATATTAAAAACAAAAAATATATTTTACTGTTAAAAAAATTATTGTTATGCTATATATATGTTTTGCCCCACTAACAAAGTTTTATGGATCCGGTCACTGTATATAACGTCATAGCTTGCATTCTATTTTATTTTTAGTTACATATAGCAGGGATTTTAAAGGGCCACCATTATCTCCTGTAGGACACAACTGCTGCCTATACTACCAATTTTATAAATACATAACACTATATAAATACAAAATTATTTCAAATTAAAAATTTAAAACACTTATTTATTACTTTGTCTATGTACAAACATTTCATAACAAAATATACATACATTTCAGCGCATCTTGTTTAAAAGTCAAAACACACATACATATAGAACTTTTTCTTCGTCTTGAATTGCGAAGTCTTCTTGATTACATATATTACTATCTCTTGAAAAAACTGAGGTTCAATAAAAATTTATCTAACAATAAAAATATAAAAAATAATTTTTTTGTAACTTGTATAATTAAATAGGTAATTTTAGAGATGTTCTAAATAATAAATATAATGACAGAAATTAAATAATCAAATACTAGAATTTTATTGTAAATTTTTTTTTAAAGGGACAAAAATTCATGAAATCTAATCTAATAAAATTTTTCATTATCAAAATAATGGGTACACAATCAGTTTTCTTAGTAGTACTAGGGCATCTCAACAATCAACAAAATATATCATCAAAATTGATAGAATCAACAAAAACCCTCAACAAAGTGGGCATCTCAAATCAGGCAAAAGAGAAGGCAATACAACTAGTAAGTTATATCCTAATGTTTATCTCTACACCATAAACAACATACTAAAATTTCATAACAAATGAAGCAAGTTTACCGATTCAATCAGAGCATATTGTAACTGCTCTTTTCTCCCCTTTTCTCTTCTCTTTCGTAGATGAATTCCCTCACTCTCTGTTCTCTTTTTCTTTTGTTTAAAAAATGAGACTCTCTCTCTCTCTCTCTCTTGGCTTAAAGCCACTTCTTTTCTTTTTATTATTTTTTTTATTTTAAAGTTGTGTGGGCCTCACTTGAAGTTGGAGATCCACTAACAAATCTTCCCATTACCAATTCAAGTGGGGATAGGATACTCTATTAAACTCGTCTTCTCTTTGCAAGAATCAAACTTCACTGCAGGTAACTCTTAGTCATCATATTTGAACCATTATCATCAGTATGGATCTTCTCAAGTGCATATGACTTCATTTCAAGCACTTGACATATTCAATGATAACTCACCTCTATGTGTTTCGATCTGTAATGAAACTTCAGATTGTTACTAAGATGGACAACACTTTGACTGTCACAAAATAACACAAATTTCTCCTGATTGATGCCTAACTCTTATAGAAATTTTTTCATCTACAAGAGCTTTTTAGAAGCTTCAACAACAACAATGTATTCTGTCTCTGTAGTAGGCAAAGCAACATATTTCTGAAGTTGAGATTGCCATGACACAGCTTCTCCTGCAAAAGTCATCATATAACCAAAAGTAGACTTTCTTGAATCAAGATCCCCAATCATATCCGTATCTGTGTAACCATCCAACACAGGTTAGTCACTTCCAAAGCATAAACAAACTCTCAAAATACCATTAAGGTATTGAGAATCCACTTCACTTCTTGCCAGTGTTCCTTGTTAGGATTAGAGAGAAATCGACTAACAACTCCAACGGCATGAGCAATATCCGGCCAAATGCAAACCATAGCATACATCAAACTACCAACTGCAAATGCATATGGAATCTTCTTCATTTCTGCTTTCTCTTTCTCACTTGTAGGACATTGCCGCGAACTTAGCTTAAAATGACTAGCAAGTGGAGTACTAACAGATTTGGAATTACTCATGCTAAACCTCTCTAAAACCTTCTCGATATACTTCTGCTGCGACAACCACAGTTTTTCATTCTTCCTGTCACAAGTGATACTCATGCCAGGGATTTTCTTTGCAGGATCCAAATCCTTCATAGCAAAGGATATGTTCAAGTCTTTCTTAAGATTTTCAATCTTCTTAGTGTCATGACCAACAATCAACATGTCATCAACATAAAGCAAGAGAATTATAAAATCACCATCAGAAAATTTCTTGACATACACAAAAATATCAGAAGAAGTCTTACTATACCCATGACCTTCCATGAAGGAATCAAACTTCGTGTACTACTGCCTTGGTACTTGCTTCAACCCATATAAGCTCTTCTTCAACTTGCATACAAAGTGCTCCTTTTGTTTAACCTCGAAACACTCTGGTTGCTCTATATAAATTTCTTTATCTATATCATCGTGAAGGAATGCAGTCTTCATATCAAGATGCTCAAACTCTAAATTCAAGCTAGCCGTCAATCCAAGCACAACTTGAATAGAGAACATTTTCATAACTGGAGAAAAATCTCCTCAAAATTAATACATTTCTTTTGCTCAAAACCTTTCACAACCAATCGAGCGTTGTACCTTGGCCGTGAGATATTTTTATCTGTTTTAAATTTGAACACCCATTTATTCTTGAATGCTCTCTTATCACTCGGCAACTTCACCAATTCAAACATATGATTCTCATTCAATGATTTGATTTCTTGTTGCATGGCCTTCAACTAATCTTCTTTATGTTCATCAGACATAGCTTCCTGGTAGCTCTATGGCTCTCCAATCTCAGTGTTCATCACATACTCATGAGGAGAGTATTTCTGAGAAGGATGACGCTCTTTAGTAGATCTTCTCAATTCAGGCCCAACTAGTGGTTCAGGTGAAACTTCAACATCTGGTGGAACTTCTACATCTGGTACCTCAGGTTGAGGTGTAGGTTCATCATACAAATCATCATCATCATTATCACCTTGTACATCTCTCCCATCAACAAGAGGTCTAGTGGAAGGACTAGGTTCATCATCAGCAAAATGACTAACAATTATTGTTGATTTATTTGTCTTCTCAAGATCTTCAATAGTTTGATCTTCAAGAAAAATCACATCTCGACTTCTAATTATTTTCTTACTCACCGGATTCCATAATCTGTAACCAAAGTCTTCGTGACCATAACCCATGAAGATACACTGCTTTGACTTTTCATCAAGTTTAGACCTTTCATCTCTTGGAATATGAATAAAAGTCCTGCAGCCAAACACTCACAAGTGACTATAAGAGATATCTTTTCCTCTCCAAAATTTTTTTTTGGAACATCACCATTTAGTGGAATTGAAGGAGAAAGTTTGATCAAATCTATTGCAGTCCTCATCACTTTACCCCAAAAGGATTTAGGAAACTTTGCATTAGAAAGCATACACCTGACTTTATCATTAATAGTGCGATTCATTCTCTCTGCAACTCTATTATGTTGAGGAGTCTTAGGAACCGTCTTCTCAAGCTTGATCCCATGTCCTTTACAATACTCTTCAAATAGACCCTGTATTCACCACCATTATCTGCTCGAACACATTTCAATTTTTTCCTGTTTCTCTTTCAACACTTGCATGGAAGTGTTTGAAGATATCGAGAACATGGTCTTTAGATTTCAAAACAAAAGCCCATACTTTTTGAGAATAATCATCAATAAAAGTAACAAAGTATGATGCACCACCTAGTGTCTTAGCATCTATAGTGCAAATATCAGTGTGAATTAAATCTAGAACATGTGATCTCTTATCAGGTCCAAAACTATGAAATGATACTCTAGCATACTTTCTAAAAAAATAATGAGTACAAGTATTTAAAGTTATATCTTTCACTGGAAGTGAGTGCTTCTTGGCTAAGACACTTAGTCCTTTCTCGCTCAAGTGACCAAGACGCATATATCACAAATTAGAAGAGAAATAATCGGCTACATTCACCTCTTCTTTGCACAACTTTGCTTGCAACTGGTAGAGAATAGTGAGACTATTGTCTTCTTTGACAACAATGAGAGCCCCTTTGGTAATCTTACATTTTTCACTACCAAAAGAAGTGCAATATCCCTCTTGATCCAATGCCTTCACTGCAATTATATTGCACTGCATATCTGGCATATGTCTAACATTCTTCAACTGCAACTTGCATCCTATGTTGGTTTTAAACCACTCACCCATACTAATGAAATCACACACTCCTTTATCTCCCAATTTGATCTTGCCAAAATTTTTAACAGTATAGAAAGTGAAAAATTTACACCTCAAAGTGATATGACATGAGGCACCAGAGTCCATAATCTAAGTGAAATCATCATAGACAAGATTCACATAAGTTTCATCATATATGATAAGAACATCTTCATAAACAATAGCAGCAGTTTCTTTATCACGATCTTTACCTTTGTCTTCGTTTCTTCCCCTTGATTGTTCTCTTTTCAAAAACCTACAATACCTCTTGATATGTCCCAGCTTCCTACAATGGTTACAAATGAACTCTTTTCTTAACTTGTACTTTTCTCTTGACTTGCTTCGACTCTCTGACTTGTCAGAACTGTAAGATTTTCTACTTCGACTTTTTTTTCTATGACACTGAAATAATTGCTTCTAACTGGGAGGAGGTATTAATCAAACATCGCTCTCTTCTTCTGACTTCTTCATTCAAAATGATTTTTTTAACCATTAGTAATGTCAACTTTTCATTTGGAGCTGAGTTAGTCAGTGTCACAACCAGAACTTTTCAACTGTCAGGTAAAGAACTCAACAACAACAAGGCTTGCAACTCATCATTTAAGTGATTTCATTATTTGTCAGTTGGTTCACCATCTTCAACAAAATGCTCAAGTGCTCTGGCATTGATTTACCTTCAATATACTTCATATTGACAAGCTTCCTAATCAAGAATGCTTTGTTTTGCACATTCTTCCTCTCATATAGCTCCTTCAATTTCTTCCATATCTTCTCGGTATTCATTTTGGTGTCAACATGTAGATACACGATAAGATCGAGCCATTGCCTAATCAAAGCAACTGCTTTCTAATTCAACTTCCACTCAGCATTGAATTTGGTACCTTTGGATTTATCCCCCACCATAGGATCATACAAATCCTTGCTATACAACATATCTTTCATGAGGGTATTCCAATGCAAATCAAGTAATTTTTAGAATTCAATTTGAATATATTCGGCCCATGAGTATTTTTCTCTATTTAATCAGTACATATATAAACAACAAAAACTCTAGATACCACTTTGTTGGAAAAATTAAGATTCAATAAGAACCTACCTAACAGTGAAAGTACCAAAATAATTTTTTTGACAATTTGTGTAATTAAATAAACAACCCCAAAGATACTCCAAGCAACAAATGTAATGACAGAAATTAAATAATCAAATACCAAAATTTTATCGTGGTAAAATTCTAAAAAGAGGGACAATAAATCCATGGAATCTAGTCCAATAAAATCTTCCACCATCAAAATAATGGGTACACAATCAATCTTCCTAGTTGCACTAGGGCATCTCAACAATCAATAAAATACATCATTAAAACTGATAGAACCAACATAAACCCTCCAAAAGGTGGGTATTTCAAATCAGACAAAAGAAAAGGCAATATAACTAGCAAATTATATCCTAATGTTTATCTCTACACCAGAAAAAACATACTAAAATTTCATAAGAAATGGAGCAAGTTTACCGATTCAATCAGCGCATATTGTAACTGCCCTTTTCTCCCCTTTTTCTCTTCTCCTTTGTCATGATGAATCCCCTCACTCTCTGTTCTTTTTTTCATTTGTTTTAAAAATGAGAGGCTTGACCCTCTCTCTCTCCTCTTTTCTTAAAGCCACTTCTTTCTTTTTTATTTTTATTTTTATTTTTTTTTGTTTTTAAAGTTTTGTGGATCCCACTTAAAATTTGGGACCTACCAACAATATCAAACTAATAAAAATTAAGATGCGTACAAATTAAAATAGATAAATTAAAATTAAATGAAAGAAAATTATTTTATTTATTATTTAATTTTTTGATATAATAAATAAAAGACTCGCTTAATATCACTTGTGCACACCATAGCTTCTTGAAAATAACTAAATTCTGATTTCTCTGGAGGGAAAAAACAAGTTGCTAAGTTTAGAAATTTAAATACAACAATTTGGTTTTTTTGTCATTACAGTTTATTTATTCTACTCTTTACTATGGAAATTAATAATTGGGTTTGAAATATTAAAAGAATTTGAATAAGTTTTTAAACATATTAAAATAAAACTAAAATATTCAAGACCCCAAAAAAAACACTAAAGTATTGAAGAAAATTGGATCCAAGAAAAACTCATACAAGCTTTAATGCCAACATGTCATAAATAACACATTGGGCTGTCCATAATTACTATTTAGTGTTTTGGCCGAATTTTTATGTATCTTTTTGACAAGGGGATCAGCTAAGTATCCAAAACCAAGAAAAGCAAGTCGTAAAGCGGGATTTTTCTCTCTAGGAGAACTCTTCTCTCTAGAAAGGAGAGTACACTAAAAACTAAAGGTTCTTTTTATCTACTGCATGATAATCACATAAATCCTCTGTATTATTATAAAAAAATCCTATTTATCTATCACCGTTGTCTTATCTAACATTAACAAATTTACATAAACTGAAGAATTCACTACTCCATCCTAAACTAACTCATTACAGCTCACATCAAATAGAATAGTTACTCTTTTTTACAATACAAGATGACGAGTTTCGAAAAAAAACAATAGAAGGTAAAACCATCACATTGGAGAAAAAAGAGCAAAACAAATTCAGTATTGATTGCATTAACTTGGTTGGAAAGGTTATATCGAATAAGGAGCTTCCATTCAAGACCGTATAAAACACATTACTGGGAATATGGGGCAATCCAAAAGGCATATCAATTTCTACAGTCAATAAAAATAATATTTTAGTCAGCATCAAACACTTGAGAAAAGGGCTACAATACTATATGGAGGACCTTAGAGCATAAGGGGACAACTTCTCAATCTTCAAACATGGACTCAAGGAATATCTATGTATGAAGTAGCACATGATTATCTGGAGTTTTAGGTTCAGATTTATAGACTCCTCCAGGAATATATTAATGCAGACACAATAAGAGACATTGACAACAGAATAAAAATTGTAGCAGAAGTGGAAGATTCTAGGGTGGAAGAGGTATTGGAAAGGACCTTTCTCAAGGTTAGAGTGAAAATTGATGTATCCAAACCTCTCCCTATTGGGTTCTAGATGGATATAAATAACTTGCCAAATATATAGATTGAATTTAAATATGAAAGGTTACAAGAGTGTTACTGCCTAAACTGTGGGATTATAGGTCACAACAAGAAAGAGTGCAGGAATCCAACAATAATGGCTTGTTGAAATCCAAGAGAGCCAAAATACTCAATGGATTTGGGGGTGGCATAGGCTAGACGGCTGAAACCGAGGGAGAAAAAAGGTAGTAAAGGAACAAGTTCTATGTGGCTGAATAAGATGGAAGCGGCGCATGAAGCTCACTACTTAGAAAGCGAAGATGATATACCATAGGAAGCAGCAGAAAGCAGAGCTGGAAGTGAATAGAAAAAAGGAAGGTGCATGGAAAGTGATGTTGAAAAGAAGGCTCTAGAAGTAGTAGATGGAGATAGTCAGAGACTAGAAAAATAGGTAAAAAATATCTCTGAATCTTTGCTAAACATAGATAAAGAGAGAGAAAAAAACAATGACAAAGCTGGTAGGAAATTAAAAATGATTGTTAAGGATTTTGAGGAAGAAAGAAGGATATATAGAAAGAAAAAAGAAAGGGGTGGGCCAAACAGAACACCAATTAGAGCTAAATTGAATGAGGCTTGGGTTGAATCTCCACTAAAGCCCAATGTAGAGAATCATAAAAAAAGGATATGTTAGTTGAAAAGGAAAGGAACATGTCTATTGGGCAACTTTTGAAAGACCATTTTAGCAATAAAGTTGAAGAAATTATAGGAAAGAGTTTAGAGGCCTATGTCAATTTTACAACCCAACATAAGATTATAAGCAAAGACATAGAAATTTGCCATGGTCATAAGGAAGATAGTAATGAGATTCTGTAAAGTAAGAAACAGATTTATAAGACACTGGATGGAGATACTTATTTTGTGGAGCTGGTGGATGAAGACAAAAATCAAACTACAAGCAATGATAAGGTAATAACAATAGCAAAAGATTATGAAATGGAGTTGGCTCAAAAAATGCAAACTCATCTAAGGCTAAAGAGAAGAAGAAATGAAGAAGATTACTTGCAAATGAAAGACATATGTGAAAAAGAAGAAACTATGTTGTACTCTCAGAATATGTTAAAAAGGAAGAAGTGCTTAAATGAAGAATAGGCAGGGACTAGCTATAAGAAATTACAGGAGAGAAGCAATGTTTTGAAATACTCAATGGCTAAGGAGGCGGGCCTTATCATGCCCCCAACTCAGCCATAAGTGTTATTAGTTGGAATTATCGTGGAGTGGCAGCCTCTGCGATAGTTTCAGAGTTACATAGTCTGTGTAAATAGATTAAGCCTGCCATGGTGTTTAAAAATTACTAGGCTGAAAAAAAGTTACATTTTGAAAATGCTTTTTGTGTAGAATTCCAGGGTTTGTTCGAAGGGATATGTCTCTTTTGGAATGAAATATATAAAGTTGATGTTTATTTTGGTGTGACAATTATATTAAAGCTCAAATTAAGGATAAAAACAGAAAATCAGGGATAGGTAATTTTGTGTATGGAAACCTAAATTATAACAAGAGAAAAGATCAATGGAGGAGGATCACAGCTGGCAATAACAATGAAGGAGTCCCTCAGCTCTTTATTGGAGACTTTAATGACATTTTAAGTCAGGAAGAGAAAATTGGACTACACCCGAAATTGCATAATCAAATACAAGAATTTAGACAGTTTGTGAATTCTAACTCTTTGATGGACCTTGATCTAAAAGGAGGAAAATCTACCTAGTTCAGCAATCCAAGGAATGGATTTGTGACAAGAGAAAAAATAGATAGGACTTTGGCAAACTGGAAATGGATGTCTATGTATCAAAATGCATCACTCTCGTTAATGCCAGCTGTTAGTTCAGATCATTGTCCTCTTATTTTGGATGTGATTCCGGTTCATAGAGTAAGGAAATACTTTAAGTTTGAAGCCTATTAGGCTGATGACGAAAATTGCTCTAATGTGGTTAAGAGGGATTGGTGTAAGGAAGAGCAAAATGGCGATGAATGGGATAAAATGAAAAAATTACACAATTTGGACTTCATAGAGGAGAACAAAAAAAGATGCAATTTCTGAAGGAGAACATAGCAACATTATGGAGACAATAGGAGAAGTTTTGGGGACAACGATCTAGATTAAAGTGGCTCTGATGAAGGGACAAAAACACAGTTTTCTTCCATGCCACCACTATTTATGGAAGACTAAGAAACACAACAGAAAGACTGAAGAATGCCTCTCGTCAATGGTTAAATAACACAAGCGAGATTATGGAGCATATTGAAGAACATTTTAAAAAATTATTTGCTTATTCTACCAGACATGGATTTGAAGGCATTTGAAGGCAAAATCAGTAAGATTCCACAACGACTTACGGAAGAGATCAACAAAGAGCTACTCATGGACATTACGGATGAAGAGGTAAGGTAGTGTTCAGCATGGATAGCCTTAAGGCTCCAGGGCTTGATGGATTGAACGGAATATTTTATCAGAAGCATTGGGAGGTAATTAGTAAGGAAGTTTGTGCAGTAGTAAGAGCTTTTTTCAGTAACGGACATATACTAGAAGAGATAAACGAGACCACAGTGGTTCTTATCATAAAAACAAAGAATCCAAAAAGTCTAAACTAGCTTAGACCCATTAGTTGCAACAATTTCATGTATAAAACAATTTCAAGAATAATTGTGCTAAGATTGAAGAAGTGGATAGAAGCTATTGTCTCACCAACACAGAGCACATTTTTTGGAGGAAGGCTCATTCAGGATAACGTTGTTATTGTTTAAGAAGTTTACCTTAGCCTAAATAGGAAGGGAAAGGGAGGGTCGAATAGTTTGGCAATCAAACTTGACATGAATAAAGCGTATGATAGGCTGGAATGGAATTTTCTGGAAAAGGTTCTTTTGGCCTTTGGATTCCAGACAAGATGGGTTAAGTTAGTAATAGAATGTATTAAAGGAGCGAACTATAGATTTAAAATTAACGAGGAGCTATCGAGAAAGATAAAGCCTCAACGATGTCTTCGGTAGGGTGATCTGCTCTCGCCTTACCTATTTATCTTAGCAGTAGAAGTGCTTACTATCCTTATGGATGAAGCTAGAAGAGAGGAAAGAATCTTGGGTTTTAGGATTGTCCCCATAGCTCCAAATATCACTCACGTGCTGTTTGCAGACGCAAGCGAGGAAGAAGTTTTTCAAATCGTCACAATTCTTAATGAATACACAGAAGCTTCGGGTCAGCGAATAAATCTCAAGGTATCACCTTTGATAATCAAGTATCCATTCAAAATAAGGTTAATATTGAAGAAATACTAGGGATACCAGCGTGGGAATCACCTAGAAAATACCTTAGCCTACCTGCGATATAGGGGAGATCTCTATACAAAGCTCTAGCATAGATTGAGGAGAAGATTATGAATAAGTTGGAGAGATAGAAAAAGAAACTCATTAACCAGGCAGACAAGGAAACACTCATTAAAGCAGTAGTGCAGGCAGTGCCTGCTTATGCTATGAATATCATCAAATTTCCAAAAGTCTTTTGGAAAAAAAAATAATTCTAAGATAGCTAAATTTTGGTGGACTTCAACAGGAAAAGAATGAGGTATACATTGAAAAAATTGGGAATCAATCACAATGAGTAACTGAGATGGTGGTTTGGGGTGTTTAAAGATTTAGAATTTCAAAACACTACGAATCTGGCGAAACAACTTGGAGAGCCTTGAAGAACCCAAACTCTATTTGGGTTCAAATCCTAAAGGCAATCTATTTTCCAGATGGTAATTTTTGGGAGGCTAGGACCAAAAAGGGATCGTCATGGGTTTGAAAGAGTTTAGTATATGGACGAGAACTTCTTAAAAAAAAGGTAAATGGAGTGTGAGGGATAGTTCGCAAATAAGTATTTGGAGGGACACTTGGATTGACGAAGCTAGCCGAGCATTGGGGAGAGAAAGTCACGATGCATCCAAAATTAAAGATTTTATTGAAGAGGGTGTGGAATGGAATAAGAGCGAAATTTCAGCATGTTTCCACAACAAACAAGTGAAGCCATCATCAGAACTCCAATCAGTGTAGTGAATAAAAAAGACTGTCTATATTGGCCGCAAAAGAAAGATGGAATTTATTCAATCAAAACAGGCTATTATTCTGTGAAAGAGGATTATCTAGCCAGAAACCAAGGAATCCATCTACCAGTACAGATAAGAGGGATCTATGGAGAGAAAATTTGAAAAATGAAAGTTTCGCCAAAAATTAAGATTCATTTATAGAAGGTCAGCCAAAACATTTTGTCAGTGTATACTATTCTATGCAAAAAAGGATTTTAGACAGCCGTTTATGCCAAATTTGCTTAAAAAAAATGAATCAGTAGAGCATGCCCTCTTACTGTGTGAGTGGGTAAAGGCTATTTGGTTTGGTGCAGAATATCAATGCGTTCCAACAACAGAAACAGTCTCATCATTAGAAAATTTGCTAATGGACAACATTAAAAAGATTAGAGCAGAAGGCAGAGAAGACCAGGAAAAAAGAATTAGCAAAATAGGATTATTACTCTAGGAAGTATGAAAATCTTGGAATGACAAATTGTTTCAACAGAAGGAGATTAATCCTAGTTAGACAATTAAGAAAGCTAAACTATTGGAGTACACTTATTGAGGTGCTGCAGAAAAAAAGGTAGAGACAAGGACTGTAGAAATAAGAAGAAGAAACGCTAACCTGGTCCCTTGGAGACCGCCTTTGGATGATTGGCTAAACGTAAATGTAGATGCTACCTTCAAGAAGGAATCTGGCAATGAAATTATTTCTGCTGTAGTTAAAGACAAAGAAGGGGAGGTCTTATTAGGATTTACAGGTAAAATTCAAGCTAACTTAAGCATTGTAGCTAAAGCCATGGCAATAAGACAAGCCCTCATCATTGTAAATAATTTACAATTAAAAAAGACATTAATTGAATCAGACAATTAAATATTGGTGCAAACTATCAAATCCAAAAATTTCATTGGCAGAGCATGGGCAATAATTCAAGATATCTAGATACTTTTAGAAGTTTACTTGAAAAAGATCTAACATGGACTCCCAGAAATGGCAACCTCCTAGCACATGCAGTGGCTAAAGCAGTAGAAGTAGAACTCTATCCCTAAATTAGAGCCTTCAACCACCTGTAGAAATTCGTAATATAATACAAAAAGAAAGTAGAATACAACCTTGAGAAAAATCATGGGATTAAGTGCAACAAATTTTGAGGTGAAGAAAAAAAAGTTTATTATCAAACTAATAACAAATTAAATCCTCAAAAAAAAAAAGAGAGAAAGAAACAAAGAAGTAGAAGAAAGAAAAAGGTAGCAATTGATACCATTTTCACAAAAATTCTTCAATCGAAGACAATGTTAAAAGAGAACACAATTAACTGGATTCCAAGTGGAAAGGATGCGTCAACATAATCCATGGCATTGGTGGTTCACAGAACTGTTGGCCAGCAATGTAATCCTTCTCAGTAGGGATTTGTGACCTCCCTCCTATACAGAGGTGCATTGGAGCTCTGTTCATGGAGGAGACCGAATCGGATGTCTTGGAGTGACCTTGAAAGACCTATCTCATTGTCTTCGTTATTGTCCCATCAGAGATCACTGCGCTGAGGAGCTTTCTCGTCGTCTTCGTCGCTTACCTAGCCAGAGCTTGTTGCACAAAGGAGCTGCCCGTTGTCTTTTTCACTGACCTCGTTGGAGCCTATTGTACAAATAAGTTTGTCGTGGTCATCGTTGTTGGCTTTGTCGGATTTTACTGTATAGAGGAGCTCACCACGCCGTGCAGAGGACATCATCCGCAGCAATAAGGTAGCTTAATTCATGGCTATGGACTATGAAGTCTATTCAAACTTCAAAGTAAAAGTGGCAGGAAGGCACATGACTAGCGCTACATTTAATTTAGGGAGTGGGTTGGGTGGTTCTTGGAGTCGGGTTTGGGTTGTTGGGAATAGCCCAAGTCCAAAAAAAAAGTATCGAAAACCGAATTTGGATCTTCTAAATTTTAGAATTTTACTTTAGAGGATAAAGTGAAATCTCAGAATTGAATATTTTTTTTTTATATTTTTTTTTGTCCCATTTATAAAATAGATGATGATAAATTACACTTTACCTTCTAAAATAAAATTTAAAATTTAGAAGATCTAAATCTTTCAAAACCTTTTCTAGCCCCCGTAGCTGCTGTTGTTGTGATGATAGGTCCCACGAGCTTGCTATAGTTCTTATCTTACACTGCCAAGCTTGTATTATACATTCCTCTTGGAAAAAATTCATTCTCTAATTTATAACCATAGCAAAAGGAAAAAGGTGAGAAATATTTTGAAAATGGACATCTCTCCTATGGTCAAGCTTAGATTTTTTTTTTATGAAAAAATCTCTCTTTTCGTAAATGAATGCATACTGAATTACCAGGGTAGCCAATCTATTTTTCTTTTCAATTAAATTGCATCTCATTATAAGTGCATTTCTATAACTTTTATACTTTTTTCTTTGACATTTGCACTAACAAGATTACTAACAAGATAATTCGGTTTTATTAATGGCCTCATCAATAGCTTCAACGTCGGTAATTTTTTTTCTTTTTGACGGTTGAGCTATCCATAAAAGTATGTGAATAAACGACCATTAAAAAAATGCAATTCTAATTAATTGACAGTCGAGCTGTAATATTAGTGTAATGATAACAACAGTTACATTATCGATAATAAATATATTGTCAAAAGAATTTAAAAAGATTATATTTATCGGCACAGAAGTTGAGCAATAAAAATTTATTTTTCGTTAAAAATAATATTTATATTTAGTTATTTACCGATACGAAGACGTCGGTAATATTAAAAATTAATTTTTTAATAATTAGTTTTTCCAACGATCTAAAGTCGATAAAATTAATCTTTTTAAATTTATTTTTTAATTTTAATTACTTCCATTTTTTATATTAATTATATCTTTTAGTACCTGTTATATTATTTAATAAAATATTAATAAAACACATTTAAACAAATTTTTAATATAAATAATAAATAATATATTAGTCATAACTTACTAAGTAATAAAGTACATTATTCATACACAAATCAGTGATAAATAATACAGATAAGTTCTACATATGAACTGCACTCATAATCGCCATCTAGGCCATCCTCATCACGATAATGAACATCTTGATCCTCTCGGTGTTCGTTGGCAAGGCGTCTGCTAGCAGGTGGTGGTTGTAGCGAAGGATGCACAGGATGTGGAAGAGGTGGAGGGGGAAGAGATTAGCTCGATATACTACTGGAAGAGCCACTCTTCATCTGATGCATGTAAAAGGTGAACATCTGGTTCAAAAAGGGGATCATCTCGTTGAAATGTGCAGTGATGCAGGCAATCTCTCCCTCATGTCTTTGATGATGCTGCTCCCTCTTTTCTCGTAACGAGCCTGTAGCTCCCAATAAATATTACTCCATCTGCTGTGTCAGCTCCTGGTTGAGCAAGGTAACCTACTCCCTGATATCTGTTTTCATCGATCGATTTCTAGTTGAGAAGTCATCAGCATCCAAGAACTGTATGTATGGTAAAGATATGTCTGATCCCCTATACTCTCCCCTTTTGCAACCGCCAATTGTCTGGGACAAAATTTCATCCTCTGAAATCGAAGGGACGACTCTAGACCACCCTCATCAATATGTGTCTGATGTTCTTTGAGGGTGTTCGCTAACTCCTCTTCGAAGAGATGCTAAACAAAGGATTATCAAGTTTTAGTCATTAAACTAAATATATATACTTTATTAGAATAAAGGTAAGACTCATGAAAACATGCGTGGGTCTCTTTTGAGCATCTGTCGACTAATGCATGAGCATCATAGTTGTTTATTTTAGTTATTTTTCATTGAATAATCATGAATCTTGCTCATTAATAAAGTATTTTTGTAGATAATTTTCATTTGTCATTGCATGCAAAGAATCATTAAACATTGGTTGATTTTGGAGTATTTCATGATTATTTGAATATAGCTTAGCACTTTGGTTTAATGATTTTTGCAGGAAAGTTTTAAGCAAGAACACAAGCCACCAAAGAACAAGGATGAGCCAATATGAAGCGTGCATACACAAACACTCCATCAACAATGCATGGCCTTGGAGCTTGCAATTCTTATATCAAAGGATGGTGTTAAACATGCGAAGAAAGCAAGGCGTGTGTTCTTAATAATGCCTTCTATGATTGCCTTCCCTGGGAGCTTAGTTTTTGAAAGAAATGTGGTGTTGAACATGCCAAGATTGTGAAGAGGGTGAGCAAAGTAACTCCTTTGACTTAACTCCATTCCTGGGTGCACCAGTTTGGCAAGAATGTGGCGTTAAATACGCCAAGATGACAAGGCGTGTATACTCAATAATGCCTCAATGATATGGTTCACTGGGAGTTTGATTTTTTCTTTGAAATGGGTGTTAGATACGCCAAGACTTACAAAGCATGTAAGCTTGTTAACACCCTCAACAATATGGTTCCTTGAGAAGCTTCAATTTTGCTCCCAAGTGTGGGGTTAAACACACCAATTTTGTGACGAGTTAGACTACTTTAATGCCTTCAATAGTTGGTTCCTTGGGAGCTTGATTTTTGCTTCAAAAGGTGGCGTTAAACATGCCATAAATACAAGACGTATAACCTAACTAATGCCTTTGACAATTGGTGCATTGGAAGCTAGAAATTATGGTACAAAAGGTGGCATTAAATACGCCACAAATACAAAGTCTGTAAGCTAAATAACACCTTCGATAGTTTGCTCATTGGAAGCTCCAGTTTCAGTTCAAATTGTGACATTAGTGCAAAATAACGCCTTCGAAGCCTGGGTCATTGGAAGCTCCAATTTTGGTTCTAAAGTTGTCACTAAATACTCCAATTTTGTGAAGCGTGTGACCACTTTAATGCTATGCACAATGTGGTCCCTGAGAGGTTGAAATTGGGCCAAAAAGTAGCGTTAAACACGCCACAAATGCAAAGAGGGGGAGCACGTACACGCCACTTCATCACACTTACAATGAATGGCCAAAACTATCACCGAAGTCCACCTCATTTTCACTCAACCAATGGCCAAAACTATCACCCTTTTTGGGTTATTTTCATATAGTTTTTAGTAGGATCTAACTACTTTTTAGTATATTTTTATTAGTTTTTATGCAAAAATCACATTTTTGAACTTTACTATGAGTTTGTGTGTTTTTCTGTAATTTCAGGTATTTTCTAGCTGAAATTGAGGGACCTGAGCAAAAATCTGATTCAGAGGCTAAAAAAGGACTGCTGATGCTGTTGGATTCTGACCTCCCTGCACTCGAAATGGATTTTTTGGAGCTACAAAAGCCCAATTGGCGCGCTCTCAATTGCTTTGGAAAGTAGACATCCAGGGCTTTCTATTTTTCTAGAAATATATAATAGTCCATACTTTGCCAGAGTTATGATGATGAAATCTTGCGTTTAACGCCAACTTTCTATCCTATTCTGGCGTTAAACGCCAGAAACAGGATACAAGCTGGAGTTAAATGCCAGGAATAGCCTCTACACATGAAAGCTTCATTGCTAAGCCCAAACAAACACCAAGTGGGCCCCGAAAGTGGATTTCTGCACTATCTATCTTAGTTTACTCATTTTCTATAAACCTAGGTTACTAGTTTAGTATAAAAACTACTTCTAGAGATTTATTTCGGACCTCATGACATTTTCTACCTCTGAATTTGTATTTTTGACGGCATGAGTCTCTAAACCCCATGGTTGGGTGTGAGGAGCTCTGCTGTATTTTGATGAATTAATGTAATTATTTCTGTTTTCTATTCAATCACACTTGTTTCTATTCTAAGATATTCATTCGCATTTCAACATGATGAATGTGATGATCCATGACACTCATCACCATTCTCAACCTATGAACGTGTACCTGACAGCCACTTCCGTTCTACCTTAGATTGAATGTATATCTCTTGGGTTCCTGGTTCACGAGTTTGACTGCCTCTCCTGACAACAGAGCATTCAAATCCGTGAGATCAGAGTCTTCGTGGTATAAGCTAGAATCAATTGGCACCATTCCTGAGATTTGGAAAGTCTAAACCTTGTCTATGGTATTCCGAGTAGGATCCGGGAAAGGATTACTGTGATGAGCTTCAAACTCATGAATGCTGGGCACAGTGACAGTGTGCAAAAGGATCAATGGATCCTATTCCAACATTAGTGAGAACCAACAGATGATTAGCCATGTACATGGACCCTTTTCACTGAGAGGACGGCTGGTAGCCATTGACAATGGTGATCCACCAACATACAGCTTGCCATGGAAGAAGACCTGCGTGCGTGAAGAAGAAGACAGTAGGAAAGCAGAAATTCAGAAGACAGAGCATCTCCAAAACCTCAACCTGTTCTCCATTACTGCATAACAAGTATCATTTAGTTCATGCTCTTTTACTTTTCGCAATTAAAACTAAGAACCACTATTGATATCCTGACTAAGAATAATAAGATAACTATAGCTTGCTTCAAGCTGGCAATCTCCATGGGATCGACCCTTAGTCACGTAAGGTATTACTTGGACGACCCAGTGCACTTGCTGGTTAGTTGTGCGGAATTACAAAGAGTGATTGTAATTTTCATGCACCAAGTTTTTGGTGCCGTTGCCGGGGATTGTTCGAGTTTGGACAACTGACAGTCTATCTTGTTACTTAGATTAGGAAAAATTTATCTTTCTGGTTTAGAGTCATTAGTGTTGCATCTTTTATTATTCCTTTTAAAAATCTTTCAAAAATATTATTTTTCTTCATTAATTCTTAATTTTTCTTTGAGTCTTTTGCTTGAGTCTAGTTTCATATTTTAAGTTTGGTGTTAATTGCATGTTTTTAATTTCCTTCATAATTTTCGAATTGCATTGTCTTATTTTTCTTCATAATTTTCATTACTTGTTCTTGTTTATTTTTTTTGTTTGATCTTTAGTTTTTCTTGTTTTGTGTCTTTCCTTGTTTTTCTTGTGATTTTCGAAAAGTTCAAAAAGATTTTTTTTAGAAAATACCTTTTCTTTCATAACTCAGTTGGTTAGAGCGTTGGCTTATGTTTTTTTTTTGGTATCTTCTTTTCAAAAAAAAAAATAATTTTTCTTTAATTAAATCTTGTGTCAAATTTTAAGTTTGGTGTTCTCTTGTTAATTTTTCTTTAGTTTTTGAAAATTTTGTTTTGGTTTTCTTAAAATTTTAAGTTTGGTGTTCTTTCTTTTTGTTCTTGTTGTTCTTGTGAGTCTTCAAAGTGTTCTTGAGTCTTCCTTATGTTTTGATCTTAAAATTTTTAAGTTTGGTGTTCTTTGGTGTTTTCCCTCCAAAATTTTTGAAAACAAGGAGCATTAGATCTAAAAATTTTAAGTCTTGTGTCTTTTATGTGTTTTTCTCTTTCATAATAAAATTCAAAAATAAAAAAATAATATCTTTTCCTTTAATTACTCATTAATTTTCGACTCCCTTAGGTTGACTTAGTCAAAATTTTTCAAATCATATCTTTTTAATATTTTTAAAATCATGTCTTTTTCAAAAACCTCCTAACCACTTTCTCTCTCCTCACTTTTTCAAAAATCCTCATAAAATATTTTCAAATCTTTATTTTATTTTATTATTTCGAAAAAAATATATAAATAAATAAATAAATATAAAATAAAATTCTTATCCATATCATCTCCCTTACTCCATCATGGACCTAAGTGAAAATAAACAGTCCAAAAGGACTCTGGGATCATATGCTAACCCCACTACTGCTTCATATGGGAGTAGTATCTGTATACCCCCATAAGAGCTAACACTTTTGAGCTAAATCCTCAGCTCATTATCATGGTGCAGCAAAATTGCCAGTATTCCGGTCTTCCACAGGATGAACCTACTGAGTTTCTGGCATAGTTCTTACAAATTGCTGACACAGTACGTGATAAGAAAGTGGATCGGGATGTCTACAGATTATTGTTGTTTCCATTTGTTATAAAAAACCAAGCTAAGAGGTGGTTAAATAACCAACCCAAAGCCAGCATAAGAATATGGAAACAGTTGTCAGACAAATTCTTGAATCAATATTTCCCTTCCAAGAGGATGACACAGCTAAGGCTTAACATTCAAGGGTTTAAACAAGAGAATAATGAATCTCTTTATGATGCTTGGGAGAGGTACAGAGAGATGCTAAGGAATTGCCCCTCTGAAATATTTTCAGAGTGGGTGCAGTTAGACATCTTCTACTATGGGCTAACAGAAAAAGCTCAGATGTCTCTAGACCACTCAGCTGGTGGATTTATACACATGAGAAAGACGATTGAAGAGGCTCAAGAGCTTATAGATACGGTTGCTAGAAATCAGCATCTGTACTTAAATAGTGAGTCATCCCTAAGGCAGTATCAACTGACTTTAGTCCTCAGGAACAAGCTGCTGAACTCAATTAGCAACTATCTTCTATAACAAAATAGTTAGCAGAATTTAAGGAGATGCTACAAGAAACCAAAAATGTTAATAAGGCTATGGAGTCACAATTGAATCAGACAAAACAGCAGTTATCAAAACAGATAACAGAAGAGTGCCAAGCAGTTCAATTAAGAAGTGGAAAAAAATTAAATACCGCAACTCAAAGAAGCAGAAAGCCAAGAAAAGAACAACTGACAGAGGATGAGCAAACTGCCACCAAAAATCTCTCTGAGGATAGTAAGAGCCCAGAGAGGAATGATTCAGGCGTTCAAATGCCAGAAAAAGGTGAAAAACTGGTGTTAAATGCCCAGTGGATGCCCAATTCTGGCGTTCAAATGCCAGAAAAGAGTAAAAAGTTGGCGTTAAACGCTCAACCTATGTCCAGTTCTGGCGTTCAAATGCCAGAAATAGGTAGGAATCTGGCATTAAACGCCCATTCTTCCTCCTATCCTGGCGTTCAAACGCATATGAGGGATCAGACACCTACAAGTGCTGATAATAACTCCCACAAGAAGGCTTCTCAATCTGCCTCTGTAGGAAATAAACCTGCAACAACCAAGGTTGAAGAATACAAAGCTAAAATGCCTTATCCTCAGAAACTCCGCCAAGCAGAACAGGATAAACAATTTGCCCACTTTGCAGACTATCTCAGGACTCTTGAAATCAAGATTCCGTTTGTAGAGGCACTTGAGCAAATACCTTCTTATGCTAAGTTCATGAAAGAGATCTTAAGCCATAAGAAGGATTGGAGAGAGACTGAAAAAATTTTTCTCACTGAAGAATGCATTGCAGTCATCTTAAAGAGCTTGCCATAGAAGCTCAAGGATCCTGAGAGCTTCATGATACCATGCACATTAGAGGGTACTTGTACCAAGACAGCTCTATGTGATCTTGGGGCAAGTATCAACCTAATTCCTGCATCCACTATCAGAAAGCTTGGCTTGACTGAAGAGGTCAAACCAACCCGGATTTGTCTTCAACTTGCTGATGGCTCCATTAAATATCCATCAGGCGTAATTGAGGACATGATTGTCACAGTAGGGCCAATTGCCTTTCCCACTAACTTTATAGTGCTAGAAATGGAGGAGCACAAGAGTGCAACCCTCATTCTAGGAAGACCTTTCCTAGCAACTGGACAAACCCTCATTGACGTCCAAAAAGGGAAAGTGACCCTGAGAGTCAATAAGGATAAGTTTAGGCTGAATGTTGTTGAAGCAATAAAGCATTCAGACACATCAAAGGACAGCATGAGAGTTGATATTATTGACTCCCTGGTGAAGGAGATCAGTATGGCTGAGAGTCTCGAATCAGAGTTAGAGAACATCTTTAAAGATGTCCAGCCTGATCTAGAGGTACCAGAGGAAATAAAAAAACCTCTGAAAACTCTTCAGGAAGAGGAGAAACCTCCTAAACCCGAGCTCAAACCATTACTACCATCCCTAAAATATGCATTTCTGGGAGAAGGTGACACTTTTCCTGTAATCATAAGCTCTGCTTTAGAGCCACAGGAAGAGAAAGCACTAATTCAGGTGCTAATGACACACAAGACAGCTCTTAGGTGGTCCATAAGTGATCTTAAGGGCATTATCCCAGCCAGATGCATGCATAAGATCCTATTGGAGGATAATGCTAAGCCAGTGGTTCAACCACAGAGGCAGCTGAATCCAGCCATAAAAGAGGTGGTGCAGAAAGAGGTCACTAAATTACTAGAGGCTGGGATTATTTATCCCATTTCTGATAGCCCCTGGGTGAGCCCTGTCCAAGTTGTACCCAAAAAGGGAGGCATGACAGTGGTTCATAATGAAAAGAATGAACTAGTTCCTACAATAACAGTTACAGGGTGGTGTATGTGTATTGACTACAGAAGGCTCAATACAGCCACCAGAAAAGATCATTTTCCTTTACCATTATAGACCAGATGCTAGAAAGACTAGCATGTCATGACTATTACTGCTTTTTGGATGGTTATTCAGGTTATAACCAAATTGCAGTGGATCCTCAGGATCAAGAGAAAACAGCATTCACATGTCCATCTGGAGTATTTGCCTACAGAAGGATGCCATTTGGTCTGTGCAATGCACTTGCAACCTTTCAGAGATGCATGCTCTCTATCTTCTCTAATATGGTGGAAAATTTTCTGGAAGTCTTTATGGATGACTTCTCAGTATTTGGAGACTCATTCAGCTCCTGTCTTGATCATCTAGCACTTGTTCTGAAAAGGTGCCAAGAGACTAACCTGATTTTAAACTGGGAAAAATGTCACTTTATGGTGACTAAAGGAATTGTCCTTAGGCATAAAATTTCGAACAAAGGCATAGAGGTGGATCAAGCTAAGGTAGAGGTAATCGAGAAATTACCACCATCCACCAATGTTAAGGCAATTAGAAGTTTTCTAGGACATGCAGGATTGTACAGAAGGTTTATAAAGGATTTTTCAAAAATTGCAAAACCTCTGAGTAACCTTATAACTGCTGATACACCATTTGTCTTTGACACAGAGTGTTTGCAGGCCTTTGAGACTCTGAAGGCTAAGCTGGTCACAGCGCCTGTCATTTCTGCACCAAACTGGACATTACCATTTGAACTAATGTGTGATGCTAGTGACCATGCTATTGGTGCAGTATTGGGACAGAGGCATGACAAGCTTCTGCACATCATTTACTATGCCAGCCGTGTTCTAACACGCAGAAAAATTACACAACCACAGAAAAGGAATTGCTTGTAGTGGTTTATGCCATTGACAAGTTTAGATCCTATTTGGTAGGGTCAAAAGTGATTGTGTACACTGACCATGCTGCTCTTAAATATCTACTTACAAAGCAGGATTCAAAACCCAGGCTCATAAGATGGGTGTTGCTTCTGCAAGAGTTTGATATAGAAATAAGAGACAGAAAAGGCACAGAGAACCAAGTAGCAGATCACCTGTCCCGAATAGAACCAGTAGAAGGGGGCATCCTATCCCTCTACTGAGATCTCTGAAACCTTCCCGGATGAACAACTCTTTGCCATTCAGGGAGTACCGTGGTTTGCAGACATTGTAAACTATAAAGCGGTAAGATTCATACCCAAAGAGTACAGCATGAAGCAAACGAAAAAACTGATCTCTAATGCAAAGTACTATTTGTGGGATGAACCATATCTCTTTAAGAGATGTGCAAACGGAATAATCCATAGATGTGTACCTAGAGAAGAAGCACAGAAGATCCTATGGCATTGTCATATATCACAATATAGAAGACATTTCGGAAGTGAGCGAACAGCCACAAAAGTCCTCCAATGTGGCTTCTACTGGCCTACCCTCTATAGAGACTCCTGAGAGTTTTTACGTAACTGTGACAGTTGCCAGAGAGCTGGTAATCTGCCTTAAGGTTACGCCATGTCTCAACAAGGAATCTTAGAGATTGAGTTGTTTGACGTATGGGGTATTGACTTCATGGGGCCTTTCTCACCATCATACTCAAACACTTATATTCTAGTGGCTGTAGACTATTGCAACACCCACTAATGATACTAAGACCGTGCTGAAGTTCCTACAGAAATACATGTTTAGCAGATTTGGTGTCCCTAGAACGCTAATCAGTGATGAAGGCACTCATTTCTGCAATAAACAGCTTTACTCTGCTATGGTCAGATACGGAATTAGCCACAAGGTGGCAACTCCATATCATCCATAGACAAACGGGCAAGCTGAAGTCTCTAATAGGGAACTAAAAAGAATCCTGGAATGGACTGTCATTGCCTGTAGAAAGGATTGGGCAAGGATCTTGGATGATGCTCTCTGGGCATACAGAACAGCATTCAAGACCCCTATAGGAACTTCTCTATACCAGCTTGTGTATGGGAAGGCATGTCACTTGCCCGTGGAACTGGAGCATAAAGCCTACTGGGCAACTAGATTCTCGAACCTTGATGCCAAATTAGCTGGAGAGAAAAGATTGCTCCAGTTAAATGAGCTAGAGGAATTCAGACTCAATGCTTTTGAAAATACAAAAATTTACAAAGAGAAAGCAAAAAGATGGCATGACAAGAAAATGTCATCCAGAGTCTTTGAGCCAAGACAAAAAGTTATGCTGTTTAACTCTAGGCTCAGACTATTCCCTAGGAAATTAAAATTCCGGTGGAGAGGACCATATGTGATTACAAGTGTGTCACCATATGGATATGTAGAGCTTCAGGATATTGACTCTGATAAAAAGTTCATTGTTAATGGACAGAGAGTCAAGCATTATCTTGAAAGCAATATTGAGCAAGAATGCTCAAAATTGAGACTAGATTAAAGCTCAGTAAGGTCCAACTAAAGACAATAAAGAAGCGCTTGCTGGAAGGCAACCCAACCATTGGCATAGTTTATTTATTATTTAAATAATAATTATAGGAGTTTAATATTAAATTATCTTCAAGATTAATTCTCAATTTCAGGAGTTCACAGAGTTATAGAAGGATTCAGAGCAGAAAGCAAAGAAAATTAGCTCACTAGCACAAAAATGCCAGTAAGAGGCATTTTTGGGTGTTAAACGCCAGAATGGGTACCATTCTGGGCGTTTAACGCCAGTCAAGATACCTTTCTGGGTGTTAAACGCTAGAATGAGTACCATTCTGGGCATTTAACGCCAAAATTACAGCATCATGGGCGTTTAGAAAAACGCCTATTGATAAAGGCTTTCTGGCGTTTAACGCCAGCCAGGGTACCTGGCAGGGCGTTAAACACCCAAAACAAGCACCAATTGGGCGTTAAACGCCAGAATGGATGCCATTCTAGGCGTTTAACGCCAAGAATGTGGAGGGGAGGAAGTTTTGTTTCCAACTCGTTTTTTTTTTTCAAATTTTCATGTTTTCATCCATCCTTCCTTGCAAAAACATGTTACAAATTCTCTTTTTTTCAATTTCAATTTCAAAAACAAAAAATTCTTTCTTCACCTTCTTTTCAATTTTTTTTCAAAACTCATATATCTTTTTAATTTCTTTTCCAATCTTTTTCAGAACTCCTATATCTTTTTAAATTCTTTTCAAATCTTTTTCAACCCATCATATTATCTTTTCAAAATTAGATTTATCTTTTTCAAATCTCTCTCTTATCTTTTCAATTTTAAAATTATATCTTTTGCATATCATAATTATCTTTTTATAAATTATATCTTTTATCATATCTTTTTCAAAAAGTTTCGAACCCACCCCCTCCCTTTTAAATTCACATTCGGCCACCCCTTGTACTCTACCATTCGAATTTGTCTCTCCTCCTACCCCTCTCCTTTAATTTCTTTTGCTTGAGGACAAGCAAACCTCTAAGTTTAGTGTACTTTTCGTGATCACTAGGCTAAGATTCACCAAGATCATGGCTCCTAAGGGAAAATAAACCATTCCAAGAGGTAAGAAAGAGAACATTCCAAAGCCACTTTGGAATCAAGAGAGGTTCTCGACCAAAGAACATGTAGACCATTACCATAAAATAATGGGTCTAAGGTCAGTGATCCCAGAAGTTAAATTCGATCTGAAAGAAGACGAATATCCGGAGATCCAAGATTATTTTCGAAACAGGGGCTGGGTGATGAGCGGATAATTTATACGCTTTTTGGCATTGTTTTCATATAGTTTTTAGTAAGTTTGAGCTACTTTTAGGGATGTTTTCATTAGTTTTTATGTTAAATTCACATTTCTGGACTTTACTATGAGTTTGTGTGTTTTTCTGTGATTTCAGGTAAATTCTGACTGAAATTGAGGGATTTGAGCAAAACTCTGAAGAAGGCTAACAAAAGGACTGCTGATGCTGTTGGATTCTGACCTCCCTGCACTCGAAATGGATTTTCTGGAGCTACAGAACTCCAATTGGCGCGCTCTCAACGGCGTTGGAAAGTAGACATCCAGAGCTTTCCAGCAATATATAATAGTCCATACTTTATTCGAAGAATTACGACGTAACTTGGCGTTGAACGCCAAGTACACGCTGCTGTCTGGAGTAAAACGCCAGAAAAACGTCATGATCCGGAGTTCAACGCCCAAAACACGTCATAACTTGGAGTTCAACTCCAAGAAATGCCTCTACACGTGAATTAATCAAGCTCAGCCCAAGCATACACCAAGTGGGCCCCGGAAGTGGATTTATGCATCAATTACTTACTCATGTAAACCCTAGAAGCTAGTCTAGTATATATAGGACATTTATCTATTGTATTA
>NC_029776.3:28104475-28105409 GCF_000817695.3 Arachis duranensis
TTTTTCGTTTTTCCAAAAATGTTTTTTCGAAAAATTTAATAAAAATACAAAAAAATTAGAAAATCATAAAAATAAAAAATATTTTGTGTTTCTTGTTTGAGTCTTGTGTTAATTTTTAAAGTTTGGTGTCAAGTGCATGCTTTTAAAATTTTTCTTGCATTGTTTTCGAAAATTCATGCAGTCATAGTGTTCTTCATGATCTTCAAGTTGTTCTTGACAAGTCCTCTTGTTTGATCTTGATGATTTCTTGTTTTGTGTCTTTTGTTGTTTTTCATGTGCATTTTTGCATTCATAATTTTCATGCATTAAAGATTTCTAAGTTTGGTGTCTTGCATGTTTTCTTTGCATCAAAAAAATTTTTCAAAATTATGTTCTTGATGTTCATCATGATCCTCATAGTGTTCTTGGTGTTCATCTTGACATTCATAGCATTCTTGCATGCATCTTGTGTCTTGATCCAAAATTTTCATGTTTTGGGTCATTTTTGTGTTTTTCATTCAATATTTAAAAATCAAAAAAATATCTTTTCCTTATTTTCCTCCAAAATTTCGAAATTTTGGGTTGACTTGGTCAAAAATTTTTAAAAAATTAGTTGTTTCTTACAAGTCAAGTCAAAATTTCAATTTTAAAAATCTTATCTTTTCAAAATCTTTTTCAAAAATCATATCTTTTTCATTTTTTTTTTCAAAAATTTCAAAAATATTTTTCAAAATATTTTCAAAATCTTTTTCTTATCTTTTTATCCAATTTTCGAAAAATTAGCTAACAATTAATGTGATTGGTTCAAAAATTTGAAGTTTGTTACTTTCTTGTTAAGAAAGGTTCAATCTTTAAAGTTCTAGAATCTTATCTTGTAGTTTCTTGTTAGTTAAGTCAATTTTAAAATTAAATCTTTTTTTTTCAAATATCTTTTTCAAATATATCTTTTTATCTT
>NC_029776.3:28105996-28106603 GCF_000817695.3 Arachis duranensis
AAGAGAAAATTAAGAGAAGCTAAATTACAACAATCCAGAAGCAACCTTTCAGAAATTTTCGAACAAGAGAAGGAGATGGCCAAAAATAATAATAATAATAATGCAAGGAGAATGCTTGGTGACTTCACAAAGCCAACATCCAAATTTGATGGAAGAAGCATCTCTATTCCTGCCATTGGAGCCAATAACTTTGAGCTTAAGCCTCAACTAGTTGCTTTGATGCAACAAAACTGCAAGTTTTATGGACTTCCATCTGAAGATCCTTATCAGTTCTTAACTAAATTCTTGTAGGTCTGTGATACTGTAAAGACGAATGGAGTTAATCCTGAAGTCTACAGACTTATGCTTTTCCCTTTTGCTGTAAAGAGACAGAGCTAGAATATGGTTGGATTCACAACCTAAGGATAGCCTGGACTCCTGGGATAAGCTGGTCACTGCATTCTTAGATAAGTTCTTTCCTCCTCAAAAGCTGAGCAAGCTGAGAGTGGATGTTCAAACCTTCAAACAAAAAGATGGTGAAATCCCTCTATGAAGCTTGGGAGAGATACAAGCAGCTGACCAAGAGATGTCCATCTGACATGTTTTCAGAATGGACCCTATTAGATAT
>NC_029776.3:28113608-28114354 GCF_000817695.3 Arachis duranensis
TTGTTGAGTCCATAAACAATCTTTTTATGTAAATAAATAAGTTTAATCAATGTAATTGGCGAATTTTGTACAAATTTTATGAACACAATAAAAAAATTAAATCCTAAAAAATAATATGATTTTTTTAGAATTAATTTTTTTATATTTTATAATAGAAAAAAACCTGATTAACATTGAACTGGTTTAATATATTAGATAATTTTAATTTTTTAATAATTTTGAATTATAATTTTGGTTAAAAAAATTATATAGTAAACAATTAACTACAATTTCTCAATTTAAATTAGTCAATTTATTTTTAAAATAAAATATGGTGAAAAATCTAATATCATATTGATGAGCGGATAATTTATACGCTTTTTGGCATTGTTTTCATATAGTTTTTAGTAAGTTTGAGCTACTTTTAGGGATGTTTTTATTAGTTTTTATGTTAAATTCACATTTCTGGACTTTACTATGAGTCTGTGTGTTTTTCTGTGATTTCAGGTAAATTCTGACTGAAATTGAGGGATTTGAGCAAAACTCTGAAGAAGGCTGACAAAAGGACTGCTGATGCTGTTGGAATCTGACCTCCCTGCACTCGAAATGGATTTTCTGGAGCTACAGAACTCCAATTGGCGCGCTCTCAACGGCGTTGGAAAGTAGACATCCAGGACTTTCCAGCAATATATAATAGTCCATACTTTATTCGAAGATTGACGACGTAACTTGGCGTTAAACGCCAAGTACACGCTGCTGTCTGGAGT
>NC_029776.3:28114361-28114745 GCF_000817695.3 Arachis duranensis
AAGAAAAGCCTCAGCTCGTGGATAGATCAAGCTCAGCCCAAGCATACACCAAGTGGGCCCTGGAAGTGGATTTATGCATCAATTACTTACTCATGTAAACCCTAGTAGCTAGTCTAGTATATATAGGACATTTATCTATTGTATTAGACATCCGAGATTGTAAATTGAATCCTGTGATCACGTTAGAGAGGGCTGGCCATTCGGCCATGCCTGAACCTTTTGCTTATGTATTTTCAACGGTGGAGTTTCTGCACACCATAGATTAAGGGTGTGGAGCTCTGCTGTACCTCAAGTATTAATGCAATTCTATCTTCTTTTATTCAAATCTCTCTTATTCTTATTCCAAGCTATTCATTCGTACCCAAGAACATGATGAATGTTATG
>NC_029776.3:28114868-28132393 GCF_000817695.3 Arachis duranensis
TTCCGAGTAGGATCCTGGGAATCCGGAAAGTCCAACCTTGTCTGTGGTGTTCCGAGTAGGATTCCGATCATGAATGACCGTGACGTGCTTCAAACTTTAACCTGCTGGGCGTTGGTGACAGACGCAAAAGAGGGATTCTATTCCAGTAGGAGCGGGAACCAACCGGTGATTAGCCGTACTGTGACAGAGTGCGTTAGCATAGTTTTCACTGCGAGGATGGGATGTAGCTATCAGCCATGGGTGATGCCTCCAGACTGGTTAGCTGTGCGAGTGACAGCCGCACAGGTTATTTCCCCGTGAGGAATGAAAGTAGCCACAGTTGATGGTGAACCCCTATACAAAGCTTGCCATGGAAAGGAGTAAGAAGGATTGAGTAGAAGGAGTAGGAGAGCAGGCGTCCAAGAGCTCTACAGCATCTCCATCCGCTTATCTGAAATTCCTACCAATGAATCTGCATAAGTGTTCTATCCCTTTTATTATTCCTTTTTATTTATTTTGAATCTAATCAAGTATCATGTTTAATCTGCCTGACTGAGATTTGCAAGGTGACCATAGCTTGCTTCATACCAACAATCTCTGTGGATTCGACCCTTACTCACGTAAGGTTATTACTTGGACGACCCAGTACACTTGCTGGTTAGTTGAACGGAGTTGTGACTTCAAATAAACAGTGCCCTAAGAGTAAAATCATACAAGACCAAAAAGTCAATATCATTGATCACAATTTCGTCCACCACTGGGAAATTCTAGCTAATCCTGAGACAAAGGTAGGTAGAAACATGGTTCAGGAATTCTACTCAAATCTGTGGCAAACAGATAACCAGAGAATGACTAGAACCGCCTTCTATACCTTTCGAACTATGGTCAGAGGGAAGATTATTTACTTCAACCTAGACAGAATAAGGGAGGTCTTCAAGCTGCCTCAACTACAAGATGATCCAGAATCCTTTAATAGGAGAATGGTGAGAGTAGATAAGCGCTTGGACCAAGTTCTCAAGAACATATGCATCTCTGGAGCCAAGTGGATAACCAACACAAAGAGTGTCCCAAATTAACTCAAGAGATGGGATCTCAAACTAGTTGCTAGAAGCTGGCTAGATTTCATTGGGTGTTCCATACTGCCCACCAACAACCGCTCTAAGGTCACTGTCAAAAGAGCAGTGATGGTCCATTGCATTATGCTGGGAAACGAAGTGGAGGTTCATCATCTGATTTCTTGTGAGCTTTACACAATTGCAAATAAGAACTCCACTGAAGCCAAATTGGCCTACCCAAACTTGATTTCTCTGCTATGTAAAGATGCTGTGGTAAAGATGGGAGTAGATGAGTATATCTCAGTCGACCACCCAATCACAAAAAAGTCAATGGAAGGACAACAAGTGTAAGATAACTCCATCAAAAGGAGGGCGCATGAGTCCCTCCCAGAAATCCCTCAGATTGACTACTGGACCCGCCTAGAAGCATCTGTCACCAAGCTGCAAGAAGCTATGGATCAACTTAAGGAAGAACAGTAGAATCAAAATAGCATGCTTTGCAAACTGCTTAAGGAACATGAGAAGCAAGAACGTGAGCTACAGGAGCTGAAGCGCTAGAAGCTGTCTCTTGAAGGACCAGACACCCCACAGATTGAAGGAACATCCATTTCCCAAAATAAAGGTTGTTGAGTCCTAATCTTAATTCTATGATAACTTCTTCTATTAGAGATCTACCTTAGGAGTCACATGAATAGTAGTAATTAATATTTTTAATTTTAATTTTATTTTTATTTTTATCATCTCCAAGTAAGCTATAATTTATTTTTCTCATCATCATTAAACATAAATAAAATAGCAGATTTTTAGAATTAGGAGGCAATTTTGTTTTTCGAGTTCTTAATAAGAAAAATTCAAATTAGTTATATGTGGTGGCAATACTTTTTGTTTTCTGAATGAATGCTTGAACAGTGCATAATTTTGATAGTGAAATTTATGAATGTTAAAATTGTTTGCTCTTGAAAGAATAATGAACAAAGAAAAATGTTATTGATGATCTGAAAAATCATCAAACTGATTCTTGAAGTAAGAAAAAGAAAAAAAAAGCTAATAGCCCTTTGAACCAAAAGGCAAGGGTAAAAAGGATCCAAGGCTTTGAGCATTAATGGATAGGAAGGCCTAAAGGAATAAAATCCTGGCCTAAGCGGCTAAATCAAGATGTCCCTAACCATGTGCTTGTGTCATGAAGGTCCAAGTGTAAAGCTTGAGACTGAGTGGTTAAAGTCGTGATCCAAAGCAAAAGAGTGTGCTTAAGAACTCTAGACACCTCTAACTAGAGACTTTAGCAAAGCTGAGTCACAATCTGAAAAGGTTCACCCAGTTATGTGTCTGTGGCATTTATGTATCTGGTGGTAATACTGGAAAACAAAGTGCTTAGGGCCACGGCCAAGACTCATAAAGTAGCTGTGTTCAAGAATCAACATACTAAACTAGGAGAATCAATAACACTATCTGAATTCTGAGTTCCTATATATGCCAATCATTCTGGACTTCAAAGGATAAATTAAGATGCCAAAACTGTTCAGAAACCAAAAAGCTACTAACCCCGCTCATCTAATGAGAATTTGAGCTTCATGTAAAACTCTGAGAAGTTATTGCCTCTTGATTTTCTTTCTATCCTGTTTTATTTATCTAGTTGTGATGAGCGGATATTTTATACGCTTTTTGGGGGTATTTTCATATAGTTTTTAGTAGGATTTAGATACATTTTAGTATATTTTTATTAGTTTTTATGCAAAAATCACATTTTTGGACTTTACTATGAGTTTGTATGTTTTTCTGTAATTTCAGGTATTTTCTGGCTGAAATTGAGGGACCTGAGCAAAAATCTGATTAAGAGGCTGAAAAAGGACTGCTGATATTGTTGGATTTTGACCTCCCTGCACTCGAAATGGATTATTTGGAGCTACAGAAGCCCAATTGGCGCGCTCTCAATTGCGTTGGAAAGTAGACATTCTAGGCTTTCCAGAAATATATAATAGTCCATACTTTGCCGGAGTTATGATGACGCAAACTGGCGTTTAACGCCAACTTTCTACCCTATTCTGGCGTTAAACGCCAGAAACAGGATACAAGCTGGAGTTAAACGCCAGGAATAGCCTCTATACGTGAAAGCTTCATTGCTCATCCCAAACACATACCAAGTGGGCCTCGGAAGTGGATTTCTGCACTATCTATCTTAGTTTACTCATTTTCTGTAAACCTAGGTTACTAGTTTAGTATAAAAACTACTTTTAGAGATTTATTTCGGACCTCATGACATTTTCTACCTCTGAATTTGTATCTTTGACGGCATGAGTCTCTAAATCCCATGGTTGGGGGTGAGGAGCTCTGCTGTGTTTTGATGAATTAATGCAATTATTTCTGTTTTCTATTAAATCACACTTGTTTCTATTCTAAGATATTCATTCGCAGTTCAACATGATAAATGTGATGATCCGTGACACTCATCACCATTCTCAACCTATGAATGCGTGCTTGACAACCACTTCCATTCTACTTTAGATTGAATGTATATCTCTTGGGTTCTTGGTTCACGAGTTTGACTGCCTCTCCTGACAATAGAGCATTCAAATTCGTGAGATCAGAGTCTTCGTGGTATAAGCTAGAATCAATTGGTAGTATTCCTGAGATCCAGAAAGTCTAAACTTTGTCTGTGGTATTCCGAGTAGGATCCGGGACGGGATGACTATGACGATTTTCAAACTCATGAAAGCTGGGCGCAGTGACAGTGTGCAAAAGGATCAGTGGATCCTATTCCAACATTAGTGAGAACCAACAGATGATTAGCCATGTACATGGACCCTTTTCACTGAGAGGACAGCTGGTAGCCATTGACAACGATAATCCACCAACATACAGCTTGCCATGGAAGGAGACCTGCATGCGCGAAGAAGAAGACAATAGGAAAGAAGAAATTCAGAAGACAGAACATCTCCAAAACCTCAACCTGTTCTCCATTATTGCATAACAAGTATCATTTAATTCATGCTCTTTTACTTTTCGCAATTAAAACTAAGAACCACTATTGATATACTGACTAAGAATAACAAAATAACCATAGCTTACTTCAAGCCAGCAATCTCTGTGGGATCGACCCTTAGTCACGTAAGGTATTACTTGGACGATCCAGTGCACTTGCTGGTTAGTTGTGTAGAATTACAAAGTGTGATTGTAATTTTTGTGCACCAATAAGCAATCAAGGCCACAAAAGGACCCACTAATAAAGCAAGAATCATCTAGAATTAGTCATTGAGTGAAGTTGAATTTGATTGTAATTTGAATTGAGTTTTTCATTTGAATTTGAGATGTAGTTTAAAATCCCATAGATGATACATTGTGAAGGGCTTCTCTCTTCTCTCTGCTTCATTCTATTCTTTCTTTCTTTCTTTTAGCTTATAGCATGAGTCACTAACTTCTCTCCATTAAGGAGAGGAGCCCTATTGAATAATAATGAATTGATGTTATCTTTTTCTTCTTCTTAATTCAAACATTATTATTCTAAGAGAGAGTTTTATTCTTCATCACACAGATTCAAATCTGTTGGAAATTAGTTTGAATCTCACTTGAATTCTATGAGAACTTGGAAAAGGGATCATAGTAATTAAGCTTGAAATTCTTCTTTCACAATTCCCTTGATTTTGAATTTAGAATTTGATAAGTGATGTTGAATCAATCTAAATCTAGATCTTAAGAATGGTGTGATTTTGAATAAAAAATTTTACTTCACCTATTCTCATGAGCAATTGATCAAGGAATTGGCAATTGATTACATCAATAGATATTGAATTAACAAAAAATTGGGGTTCAATCACTTATGATTTGTCAAAGATCATACTTTGCATGATTGAAAAGAGAGTGGGTTACATTAATTCATGAAAATTCAATATCTCTGATTCTTAATGTTTCAATTCAAATTACTCTCCTAATTCATTTACTGCTTTCTTATAATTCATGTCATTTATTAGCTTTCATTTAATTCTTTAATTCTTATCGTCTACTACTTATCTATAATTCTAGTCATTTAATTGTTCTATTGATTCTTTGGTTTTTATTTTCTTAAATTTACTTATTGCAATTTACACTCTGTCATTTATTGCTTTCATTTAATTACCGTCAATTAATTGTTTCAATTTAATTATTTCTTTTAATATTCATTTACTTATGCTCATTTAATTACTTTTTTTACTTGCATTATAGCTTCATTTAATTGTTTTCAATTCCTCTAAATTCCTACTTTCAATTTGTTCTTTAATCTTGAATCAACAAACTATAATCTGAACCATTTAACTAGAATAATCAATTAATCATGGTTGCTTGATCCATAAATCCTCGTGAAAATGATTACCCACTTACTGTGGTATTATTTGATACGATCCGATGCACTTACCAGTAGTTTGTGGTTTGCCAAAACTCTTATCAAGTTTTTGGCGTTGTTGCCGGAGATTTATCTGTGATTAACAACCACCAATTTAAGTGATTATCTAGATTAAGCATTTTTCTTATTTTGCCACTTAACCAATTGAAGTTTCTTTCATGTTGACGGAAGGAACTTCAATTTTCTTTTTCTTTTATTATTTTTTTGTGTTTATACAAGAAAATATAGAAGAGCAATCTCTCCTCTTCAATCCAAAAATCGAGCAAACTCTCTCAAGGCTCAGAAAATAAGAAAGAAACAAAAGAGTGATACAAGAGGTTGAAGAAGCTTCAGACACAAACATGGCAAAGCCTTACAACAACAATGCTCAGCATGTTAGGAGAACATTGGAGTCATAGACTACTCCTAATCCTAAAAATTGTGGGAGTAGTATTGTGACTCCTAATATAAATTCAAATAACTTTGAACTCAAGCCACAACTAATCACTCTAGTCCAATATAATTGCCAGTTTGGAGGGAGTCCTCAGGAGGATCCGAATCAATATTTCTCAAGCTTCATCCAAATTTGTCACACCATGAAGGCTAATGGAGTAGCAACAGAGGCATATAGATTACTCTTGTTCCCATTTTTTCTTAGAGACAGAGCCAAACAATGTCTTGAAACACAACCTAAGGAAAGCATTACTACATGGGAGGACTTAGTCAGCAAGTTTTTAACTACGTTCTTTCTCCCTCAAAGGTTGATCAATCTGTGGACTGAGGTCCAAACCTTTAGGCAATATAAAGGAAAGTCTCTATATGAGGCATGGGAAATGTATAAAAAAATACTGAGAAGATGTCCACCCGATAGAAGATCTCTACATATGAAGACCACTAGTGAAGCATGAGAGATTGTTGCAAACAATCAGTACCTCACAAAAGAGTGTAGTGTCATCATTCAGAAGGACTTACCTCAAAAACTCAAATATCCTGAAAGTTTTGTGATATCTTGTACTATCAATGACATAACCATAGAGAGAGCTTTATGTGATTTGGGAGCTAGTATTAACCTCATGCCATTATCACTAATAAAGAGAATGGGGACTGAAGAGGTGAAGTCTACAAGGATTTCACTTCAACTTGTTGATAGATCTCTTAAATTCCCATGTGGCATAGTTGAGAATTTTCTAGTCAAAGCTAGGAAGTTCATAGATTTTGTGATTTTAGATATGAAGAAAGATCTAAATGCATCATTGATCTTGGAAAGACCTTTTGTGCTGGTACTGGAAAGGCTCTAATAGATGTTCAAAATGGTGAGCTCACATTGAGAGTTCATGATGAACAGGTGGTCTTAAGTGTTTTTAAAGCATTGTAGCACCCAAATGATTTTGAAGATTGTATGAAGATTAACGTGATTGATCCCCTAGTGCAAGAGATTCTTGAAAAAGAGCCACTCTCAAGTGAATCAAAAAGTTTCCCACTCCCATACATAGAAGATAGAGATGATAAGGAAGCACCCAAGTTTGAGTTGAAACCATTACCAGCACACCTCAAGTATGCCTTTCTTGGAAGTGGGGACACACTCTTAGTCATTATTAGCTCTTCATTAAGCATCTTAGAAGAAGAAAAATTGCTAAAAGTTTTCAAAAACTACAAGAATGCAATTGGTTAGACTATAATTGGTCTCAAAGGCATGCATAAGATCCTACTGGAAGAAGATGCAAAGCCAATAGTACAAGCTCAGAGGAGGCTAAACCCAACAATGAAGGAAGTTGTCTAGAAAGAAATGATGAAATTGTGGGACGCTGGTATCATATATCCCATATCGAATAGCTCATGGGTGAGTCCTGTACAAGTAGTTCCAAAGAAAGGAGAGGTGACTATAGTGGCCAATGAAAAGAATGAACTCATACCAACAAGAACGGTCACTAGATGGAGAATGTGTATAAACTACAGAAGACTCAACAATGCAACAAGAAAGGACCATTTTCCTCTACCTTTTATTGATCAAATATTGGAGAGACTTGTTGGATATGCTTTCTATTGTTTCTTAGATGGATATTCTGGTTACAACCAAATTGATGTAGATCCACAAGACCAAAAAAAGACAACATTCACATGCTCATTTGGAGTCTTTTCTTACAGATGCATGCCCTTTGAATTATGCAATGTTCCAATAACATTTTAAAGGTGTATACTCAACAAATCAATAAGAAGATTCTATTTTGATTATATTTGAATTTGACTTAATTCTATTTTGATTCTATTTTATAATTTGAATTAAGAGCTATCTTACTTATACTGATTAAGATAAGATTTAGTTTTTGAATTAGAACTAGAAGAAAGCTTAGGTATAAATAAGTGAATTGCATTCACGGAGGATACCACATTTCTTCAGCACAGTTTCATTGTTGTTTTTCAATTCACCATAAGTCACTAATCTCTTTATCAAGGGGTTAGGAGGTCTCGCGTAATTATTAATCGAAGTTTTCTTCGATTTTAAAGTATTGCATTGATCTATTTTATGATTGAGATGAGTCTAGGAGGAGAATTTGGTGCTTAAATGAGAATTTTATGCGCTTATCGTCCGAGTCGAATGATGATAATCAATTACAGGATGGGTGTAAGAACAAAATTTGGGTTCCTGGCATATGTGATGAGGATCAATTTTGGAAGCTCCGAGCTTGTAAAGAACTTCATCAGAGCTTGGTAAAATTGGTTGGAAATTCTGACAATCACTTGAAGATCAAGCATTGGTGGAAGTTTAAGGATGAATTCAACCACAAACCACCTTGATAAGAGCTCTCTAAAATATCCAACTTAAGGACAATAAATGAAACTGTTAGGTGGGAGAAACCCCACCATGGTATGATCTTCTAATTCTCTTTCTTGTTTATAGCCTCTTTTGCTTAAGTTTCATTTCTTTGGTTGAATTTTCTAAGTTTGGTTAGGTTCTAGGTGGTTTTTTGTGATGCGTTGATTGTTGTTAGGTGTTGAATTTCAAGTTATAGATGATTTATATTCTTGAGTTTTTTCAAAAACAAGAAGGGGAGAGGTCGCGCGTACGCTTGCCTTACGCATATGCGCGACAGTTGGACAGAGCGTTTGGTTTGCTGTGCCAATGTCGTGTGAAAACTGTGTGTTAAGAACAATTTGAAGTCGTACGCATGGCTTCCACGTACCTGCAACCTCCTATTTTTCCCATGTCACACATATGTATGCCTTCCGCGTACGCGTGACCCCTGTCTCACATATTTTTCTTTTCTTCTCTTCTCTTTATTTTCTTTCTTCTTTTCTCTTCTCCTCTCTTCTTTCCCTTCTTCAACCACCATCCTTCACCATTATTCACCATCTACCACCAGCTCCATTAGTTAGTTAGTGAGTTAATTTTCTGTTTTCATTGACTAGGTGGTTAGTATAGGTTTAGATTTTGGTGATAAGTGTTGGATTATTAATCTAATTTGCTGTTTCTTACTATTGAATTATTCATTGTTGGATTTCTTTATTGAGGGCATACTTTGTTGATTGGTATTGAAATCTTCATTCTTAATACTTATGAATACCAAGTGCTTGTAAATTTCCTTCAAAGAATTCTAAATTTTTTGAATTGCATGTTTTGCCCACCATGTGATTTAAATTCTTTAGCCATAATGAGACAATTGTACGTAGTTGATGCATTTTTTTGTTAGGTGATGCTTGTTTATGATTGATTTTTTATTTACGTGACCTAGTTGATGCATTGAAATTGTGAAATTGTGAGATGGGATTGTAAGCTTACCTAGTGACATCTTTTTTAGCTTTTTAAGCTTTGTGGACCAAGCTTGCTATGTGACTAATTTCACCTTATATCTCTCTTTTTCTAAATTACATAGAACCCATGTTTTCCACTTTATATCAATTAGGTGATGCAAATAAAAACTCGAAGTGTGTCATTGATTGATGTGTAAGTTTCATATTTCATTTTGTTCATTAAGTTCTTTTGCACATCAACCAATTTCAATTCCTTATCCATTTCACTGCTTGATTATTGCTTGAATACTTTTATGCTTCTTTATTACTTGTTTGTTTATCTTAACCTATAAGTTTCCTTTAAAGTATCTCAATCACACTACAATGAGTGAAATGTATAATTTTTTTATGTAATTGTGACATAGCGTTCAATGCTAGTGTGTATGTTCTAAACCGCGTGCAATTTATAATTCACGCACTATTTTTCTTAATGTCACAAACTGATTAACTCACTTCATTTTAGTGATTATTACCTCATTCCAACAATAAATTCTTTCTTGTTTTCAAATTTACTCATCTTTCTTTAGTCTATTTTATATTCCTCAGGATGAGACACCATAAGCAAGAAAAGGAAGTAGAAGAAAAAACATGCAGCGGCCGGTTGATCCACCTGCTGAAGGTGGCAATCTGTGAAGTCGTTGTACCATCTTGCTCATCTTTGAATGCACGAAGGACCGCGCAAACTTTTAAGTGTGGAGAGGTTGGTCGCCGACCGAGCGGCCAATCTTGGGTGAAACATTTCTAATCCCAAACACTTTCACATTTTATTTTATTCTATTACTAGGTCTTTTAGAATTCTTAGTTGCATTTTTCTTGGCTTGTATATATTGTAAAGCTCTATTTACATTTTTCTTAGTTGATTGCATTTCTTTTTCATATATGCATATATATAATAAGTTTAGTCAAAATAATGAAATTTTCCAAGGAATTTATCTATAAGGCAATCCAAAATTGATTTGAGTTAAGATATTTTTCATTAATCTTGCTTGAATTATATATTGTGGAACATGGTTTTTGAGCTAAGAACACAACCATATGAGTTTTGAGCCTAATTGTGTGGTTACATCATATTAACCATTATTTTCATTCTTGTGTATGTTATTCTCTTTCTATGATTATAATATTTGATTTGTTTGATTCTTTATGTCCATTATTTTGTATATGAAGGAATTTATATGATTGAGACCTTTATTTCATTTGAGCTCACTTACCCAAATAGTCTTACCCTTTTATCCACCTTTGCTAACCAATTTTGAGCCTATTTTAATCCCTTTTTGTTCCTTATTTTAGCACATCACTAATCCTAAGTGAAAAGCAATAAATGTTCTTAATTTGGATATTTGATTAGTTTAGTCTAGTGAGAGTGTATATCATTTAAGTGTGGAGAAATTGCAAACATTAGTTGAGATAAAAGTGTATTTTTATAAATTTGTTGAAGATCTTGAGAATTGGGTACATACTCATGTATTAAATGTTTAAACCATATACATTTATACTTTTGTATATATTTTATTTTGAAAAAAAAAGTAAAAAAGAAGGAAAAAAAGAAAGTAATAAAAAGGAGACAAAATACCCTAAAGTAAAGTAATAATAATAATAATGCATATGGGATGTGAATTGAAAAAAATACATGAGTGTGTGAAAAAATGAATAATGGATAGCTACTTTTGCATTAAAATTATATAGGTTGTTATGTGTGTTAGGTGAGAGATTATGTTAATCAAAGATTCAAATTTCAAGCTCACTTGACCATATGCATCCTTACCTTTACCCTAGCCCCCATTCCAACCTTGAAAAAGTCCTCATGATATTTACATGCATGATTAGTGCATATTTTGTTTTAGTACAATTTTCTTAGTATTTTTTAGCACATTTTATCAAGTTTTATTAAGTTTTAGTGCAAAAATCACATTTTAGATGATATTTTGAGTTTTTGTATTTTTTATAATTTTAGAAAATTTTTGGGTGAAATTGGCAAGTTTTGGCAAAGTCTGATTCAGAGGCAAAGAAAGGATGGCAAATGCTATCAAATCCTGACCTCCGTGCATTCCAACAAGTATATCTTGAGCTACAGAGGTCCAATTGATGAGTTCTCAACAGTGTTGGAAAGCTAACTTTCAGGGCTTTCTAGCAATATATAATAGTTTATATTTTTCTTTTGGAATCACTGCCCAAAATGGGTTTTGAACACCCACCTCTGAAGTTCAACGCCCAAGAAGGACTAGCCTCCAAGTTGAACACCCAAGACTGGAGTTCAACGCCCAAAGAGAAGCAAGCCCAGCGTTGAACGCCCAAGACTAGAGTTCAACGCCACCCAGGGAGCAAGGAAACAGCACACTCACCCTTCTAATGGGCGTTCAACACCTAGAAGCCTAAGTTGAACGCCAGGCATACGAAGCACATGACTAAAGTGGGCCCAAAGTAGATTTTAGCACTTCTTAGCTTATTTTATTTTCTTTTTGTAATTTTAATTTAGAACAATATCTTTTAGGTTTAATCTTAGAGTTTTTACTATAAATAAGGGACTTCCTTCCTCCTGAGGATCATGCCTCCCAGGAGGGGAGAAGCACAGACATATTACACTACACCTTCTTATCTATTTTCTTTGTAAAGCATGAGCAACTAAACCTCCTAAGTTAAGGATAGGAGCTCTGCTCATTCCCATGGATTAATATTATTACTTTTCTACTCTAATATATGTTTGATTCCATTCTATGATATATTGTTGTTCTTCATATTTGTGAATCTGGGGTGGAACGAGAGTATGACCCCTTATTCCACATGAGCTCTTGTGAAGCCTTAGCCAGATTGTATTGAGCTACAGCTTGAGAATACATCATAGGTTCCAATAAGTTATCTGTGCTAATTGGGATACATGACATGAAATCTCCTTAGTCATGGGTAATTGAGATCTCTATGGCATTAAGGCTAAAATAATGAGCATCATTCTCCGATCCGGAAGATCTGACCTTGTCTGTGGCATTTTGAGTAGGATCACTAGAGATTGAATTGTGTGAACTTCACCCTCATTCATATTAAATGACCATTAGCACCGGCATTTGATGTGGATCAGAGGAGATTAATGACCACTAGTCCCGGCGTTAATCACTTATAGCATTGCCATTGAATGAATCACTCATTGTTAAAGTAGTCAGTAAGAAGTATTAATCCATAAAGATAAGCATCTTTAAGGCCTTAACTGATTTCCCATCATTGTTTCTACACCAGTTCGGTATTACTTTCTTTAATATTCTGTTTTATGCGCCTACAACAACCACTACCTATTCTATTCGCCTGATTAAGGCCAGCAAGATAACTATTGCTTGCTCAATCCAACAATCCTCATGGGATCGACCCTCACTCACCTGAGGTATTACTTGGACGATCTGGTGCACTTGTCGGTTCAGTTGTGTGAGTTCAAATTTCACGCACTAATGCGTGCATTGAATAATTGTTGATTGTTAGAAGAAAAACAAATGTTAGAAAGCATTATTAGAAGATAATTGAGTGAATCAACCCTAAATACTTGAGCGACTAGAGTGTATACACATCCGGTGAGGGGTTCGATTGCTCAATTCTATGTTTTTACCGGTTATTTTTAATCTTGCAAGTTGTAAATTCTTTTCAACAACTCTAATCAATTGTTGGATTTGACTTGGTTGTCATTGCTTTAGCCCTTATGTTCATATATGTATTCTTAGAAATTGATTTATTTTGACCAAGTAGTTGCATGCATTTAGATAGATTGCATCTAGATAACTTGCATTGAATCAATATTAATACCCTTTCTTTGTCTTTCTTTGGTTTAGCATGAGGACATGCTAATGTTTAAGTGTGGGGAGATTGATAAACCACAATTTTATGGTTTATCTTGTATTGAATTTGGTGGATTTTATCAACTTTTCTACATTTATTCATTAAAATAACATAGTTTTGTGAATCTCTCCTAATTTGTGCTTAAGAGTGAAAACATGCTTTTTAGGCCTTTAATTCATTAAATTTAATTCACTTTAATTCTATTCGATGCCTTGATGTATTTGTTTAGTGATTTCAGGCTTAGAAGGCAAAGATTAGATTGAAGAAATGAAGAAAAGTATGTAAAAGTGGAGAATTCATGAAGAAATGAAGTTTTGAAAATCTACCTGGTTGAGCATATGCGTGACCTGAGATTTCGCCATGTTGCGTGTATGCATGTCTTCTACGTACCTGATGAGCGGATATTTTATACGCTTTTTGGGGGTAATTTCATATAGATTTTAGTATGTTTTAGTTAGTTTTTAGTATATTTTTATAAGTTTTTAGGCAAAATTCATATTTCTGGACTTTACTATGAGTTTTGTATTTTTCTGTGATTTCAGGTATTTTCTGTCTGAAATTGAGGGAGCTGAGCAAAAATCTGATTTAGACTGAAAAAGGACTGCTGATGCTGTTAGATTTTGACCTCCCTGCACTCGGAATAGATTTTTTGGAGCTACAGGAGTCCAATTGGCGCGCTCTCAATTGGGTTGGGAAGTAGACATCCGGGGCTTTCCAGCAATAGATAATAGTCCATACTTTGCACGAAGATAAATGACGTAAACTGGCGTTTAACGCCAGCTCCATGCTGTATTTTGGCGTTGAATGCCAGAAACATGTTGCAAGTTGGAGTTAAACGCCAGAAACAGGTTACAACCTGACGTTTAACTCCAGAAACAGCCCAAGCACGTGAGAAGCTCAAGTCTCAGCCCCAGCACACACTAAGTGGGCTCCGGAAGTGGATTTCTGCACTATCTATCTTAGTTTACTCATTTTCTGTAAACCTAGGTTACTAGTTTAGTATTTAAACAACTTTTAGAGACTTATTTTGTATCTCAAGAGATTTTATATCTGAATTTTGTACTCTTTGACGGCATGAGTCTCTAAACTCCATTGTTGGGGGTGAGGAGCTCTGCAGCGTCTCTATGAATTAATGCAATTATTTCTGTTTTCTATTCAAACACGCTTGTTTCTCTTTAAGATGTTCATTCGTACTTAACCATGATGAAGGTGATGATCTGTGACACTCATCACCATTCTCAATCTATGAACGCGTGCCTGACAACCACCTCCGTTCTACATTAGATTGAATGAGTATCTCATAGATTCCTTAATCAGAGTCTTCGTGGTATAAGCTAGAATCCATTGGCAGCATCCTTGAGAATCCGGAAAGTTTAAACCTTGTCTGTGGTATTCCGAGTAGGATTCAGGGATTGGATGACTATGACGAGCTTCAAACTCGCGAGTGTCGGGCATAGTGACAGATGCAAAAGGATCAATGGATCCTATTCCGACATGATTGAAAACCGACAAATGATTAGCCATGCGGTGACAGTGCATTTGGACCATTTTCACTGAGAGGACGGATGGTCGCCATTGACAACGGTGATCCACTGATGAGCGAATAATTTATACGCTTTTTGGCATTGTTTTTAGTATGTTTTTAGTATATTTTAGTTAGCTTTAGTTATATTTTTATTAGTTTTTAGTTAAAATTCACTTTTCTGGGCTTTACTATGAGTTTATGTGTTTTTCTATGATTTCAGGTATTTTCTGGCTGAAATTGAGGGACCTGAGCAAAAATCTGATTCAAAGGCTGAAAAGGACTGCAGATGCTGTTGGATTCTGACCACCCTGCACTTGAAGTGGATTTTATAGAGCTACAGAAGCCCAATTGGCGCGCTCTCAATTGCGTTGGAAAGTAGACATCCTGGGCTTTCCAGCAATGTATAATAGTCCATACTTTGTCCGAGATTTGATGGCCCAAACCGGCGTTGCAAATCAGCTTCAGAATTCCCGGCGTTTAACGCCAGAACTGGCACAAAAATTGGAGTTAAACGCCCAAACTGGCATAAAAGCTGGCGTTTAACTCCAGAAAAAGTCTCTACACATGAAAGCTTCAATGCTCAGCCCAAGCACATGCCAAGTGGACCCCGAAAGTGGATTTTTACGTCATTTACTCATTTCTGTATACCCTAGGTTACTAGTTCACTATTAATTAATAGGACCTTTTGATATTGTATCTAGACCTTATGACACTTTACACGTTTCTCATTGTATCTTCTACAGCATGAGTCTCTAAACCCCATGGTTGGGGGTGAGGAGCTCTGCTGTGTCTTCATGGATTAATGCAATTACTACTGTTTTTCATTCAATCACGCTTGCTTCTATTCTAAGATATCACTTGTTCCTAAACTTGATGAATATGATGATCCGTGACACTCATCATCATTCTCACCTATGAACGTGTGCCTGACAACCACCTCCATTCTACCTTAGATTGAGTAGATATCTCTTGGATTCTTTAATTAGAATCTTCGTGGTATAAGCTAGAACTGATGGCGGTATTCAAGAGAATCCGGAAGGACTAAACCTTGTCTGTGGTATTCTGAGTAGGATTCAAGGATTGAGAAGAAGACAGTAGGAAAGCAGAGATTCAGAAGATAGAGCATCTCCGAAACCTCAACCTGTTCTCCATTACTGCAAAACAAGTACTTATTTCATGTTCTTTTACTTTTCACAATCAACCCTGATAATTATTGATATCCTGACTAAGAGTTACAAGATAACCATAGCTTGCTTCAAGCCGACAATCTCCGTGGGATCGACCCTTACTCACGTAAGGTATTACTTGGACGACCCAGTGCACTTGCTGGTTAGTTGTGCGGAATTGCAAAAGTGTGATTGCAATTTCGTGCACCAAGTTTTTGGCACCGTTGCCGGGGATTGTTCGAGTTTGGACAACTGACGGTTTATCTTGTTGCTTAAATTAGGACTGTTTTATTTTTGTTGGTTTAGAGTCTTTTATTTGAGTTTAGTTTCATATTTTAAGTTTGGTGTCAATTTCATGCTTTTGTTTTCTTTTATTTTTCGAATTTGCATGTCCTTAGTCCTTTCTTGATCCTTAAAAATTTTAAGTTTGGTGTCATTTTGTTGTTTTCTCTTTCCTCATCTCAAAAATTAAATCTTTTTCAAAATAATTTTCAATCATATCTTTTTAATTGCTAATTCCAAAATATTTTTTTATTAACTAATTGATTTAGTTTTCAATTTGTTTTTATCTTATTTTTTTTAGTTTTCAAAATTTTATTTTATTTTATTTTAAATTTTTCGGTCACCTTTAATAAAAAAAATTTACTTTACTGGTGAATCCATATCATATTCCTTTTCTCCATCATGGACCTAAGTGGAATTGAGCAGTCCAGAAGGACTCTGGGGTCATATGCTAACCCCATTACAGCTGCATATGGGAGTAGCATCTGTATACCTCCCATTAAAGCAAGCAGCTTTAAGCTAAATCCTCAACTCATTATCATGGTGTAGCAAAATTGCCAGTATTCTGGTCTTCCACAGGAAGAACCTACTGAGTTTCTGGCACAATTCTTACAAATTGCTGACATAGTACGTGATAAAGAGGTAGATCAGGATGTCTACAGGTTATTACTGTTTCCATTTGCTGTAAAAGATCAAGCTAAGAGGTGGTTGAATAACCAACCCACAGCAAGCATAAGACAGTTATCAGATAAATTCCTGAATTAATTTTACCTTCCAAAAAGGATGACACAGCTAAGGCTGGACATCCAAGCCTTTAAATAAGAGAATAATGAATCCCTTTATAATGCCTGGGAGAGGTATAGAGGTATGCTAAGAAAATGCCCCTCTAAAATGTTTTTAGAGTGGGTACAGTTAGACATCTTCTATTATGGGCTTACAGAAAAAGCTCAGATGCCTCTAGACCACTCAGCTGGTGGATCTATACATATGAGGAAGACGATTGAAGAGGCTCAAGAACTCATAGATACTGTTGCTAGAAATCAACATTTGTACTCTAGCAGTGAGCCCTCTACAAAAGAAAAAGCTATGGCAGTAGCTACTGATCCTAATCCTTAAGAACAGATTGTTGAGCTTAATCATCAATTACTCCTGATGACAAAATAGTTGGCAGAATTTAAAGAGATGCTCCAAGAAACAAAAATTGCCAACAAGAACATAGAATCACAGTTGAATCAAACAAAACATCAGTTATCTAAACAGATAACAGAAGAATGCCAAGCAGTTCAACTGAGGAGTGGGAAGACATTGAATAACACTGCTCAAAGTAGAAAAAAAGCCAAGAAAGGAACAGTTGACAGAAGATAACCAAACCACTGCTCAAAATCCCTCTGAGGACAGTAAGAGCCCAGAGAGGAATACTCCTGGCGTTCAAACGCCAGAAAGGGGGGAAAAGCTGGCGTTAAACGCCCATTCCTTGCCCAGTTCTGGCGTTCAAACGCCAGAAAAGGGGGAAAAGTTGGCGTTAAACGCCCATTCCTCACCCAATCCTGGCGTTCAAA
>NC_029776.3:28132684-28133361 GCF_000817695.3 Arachis duranensis
CTGTGTGACCTTGGAGCAAGTATCAATCTAATACCTGCATCCACTATCAGAAAGCTTGGGTTGACTGAAGAAGTCAAACCAACCCGGATATGCCTCCAACTTGCTGGTGGCTCCATTAAATATCCATCAGGCATAATTGAGGACATGATTGTCAAGGTTGGGCCATTCGCCTTTCCAACTGACTTTGTAGTGCTGGAAATGGAGGAGCACAAGAGTGCAACTCTCATTCTAGGAAGACCTTTCCTAGCAACTGGACGAACTCTTATTGATGTACAAAAAGGGGAAGTAACCCTGAGAGTCAATGAGGATGAGTTCAAATTGAATGATGTAAAAGCTATGCAGCATCCAAACACACCAAATGACTGCATGAGCGCTGACATTATTGACTCTTTAGTAGAAGAGATTAATATGACTGAAAGTCTAGAATCAGAGCTAGAGGACATCTTCAAGGATGTTCAGCCTGATCAGGAAGAACCAGAGGAAACAAAAGAATTTTTAAAAATTTCTCAGGAAGAGGATAAGCCTCCTAAACCTGAGCTCAAACCACTACCACCATCCCTGAAGTATGCATTTCTGGGAGAGGGTGACACTTTTCCAGTGATCATAAGCTCTGCTTTAAATTCACAGGAAGAGGAAGCACTGATTCAAGTGCTAAGGACACACAAGACAGCTCTTGG
>NC_029776.3:28133551-28134542 GCF_000817695.3 Arachis duranensis
AGGCTGGGATTATTTATCCTATTTCTGATAGCCCCTGGGTGAGCCCTGTCCAAGTTGTCCCCAAGAAGGGAGGCATGACAGTAGTTCATAATGAAAAAAATGAACTAGTTCCTACAAGAACAGTTACAAGGTGGCGTATGTGTATTGACTACAGAAGGCTCAATACAGCCACCAGAAAGGATCATTTTCCTTTACCATTCATAGACCAAATGCTAGAAAGACTAGATGGTCATGATTATTACTGCTTTTTGGATAGCTATTTAGGTTACAACCAAATTGCAGTAGATCCTCAGGACCAAGAGAAAACAGCATTCACTTGCCCTTCTGGCGTGTTTGCCTACAGAAGGATGCCTTTTGGTCTGTGCAATGCACCTGCAACCTTTCAGATGCCTTTTGGTCTGTGTAATGCTCCTGCAACTTTTCAGAGATGCATGTTATCCATCTTCTCTGATATGGTGGAAAAATTCCTGGAAGTCTTCATGGATGACTTCTCAGTATATGGAGACTCATTCAGCTCCTATCTTAACCACCTAGCACTTATCCTGAAAAGGTGCCAAGAGATTAACCTAGTTTTAAACTGTGAGAAATGTCACTTTATGGTGACTGAAGGAATTGTCCTTGGGCACAAAATTTCAAGCAAGGGAATAGAGGTGGATAAAGCAAAGGTAGAGGTAATTGAAAAATTACCACCACCTGCCAATGTTAAGGCAATCAGAAACTTTCTGGGGCATGCAGGATTCTACAGAAGGTTTATAAAGGATTTTTCAAAAATTGCAAAACCTCTGAGCAACCTGCTAGCTGCTGACACACCATTTGTGTTTAACACACAGTGTCTGCAGGCATTTAAGACCCTGAAAGCCAAGCTGGTCACAGCACCAGTCATCTCTGCACCAGACTGGACATTGCCATTCGAACTAATGTGTGATGCCAGTGACCATGCCATTGGTGCCGTGTTGGGACAAAGGCATAACAAGCTTCTGCACGTCATTTA
>NC_029776.3:28134647-28135591 GCF_000817695.3 Arachis duranensis
TGGTCTATGCCATTGACAAGTTTAGATCCTATCTAATGGGGTCCAAGGTGATTGTGTACACTGACCATGCAGCTCTTAAGTACTTACTCACAAAGCAGGATTCAAAACCCAGACTCATAAGATGGGTTTTGCTTCTGCAAGAGTTTGATATAGAAATAAGAGATAGAAAAGGGACAGAGAACCAAGTAGCTGATCATCTGTCCCGAATAGAACCAGTAGATGGGGCGTCCCTCCCTTCTACTGAGATCTCTGAGACTTTCCCAGATGAGCAACTCTTTGCCATTCAGGAAGCTCCATACCCCAGGAGTACAGCAGGGTGCAAAGAAAGAAATTAATTTCAGATGCCAAGTACTACCTATGGGATAAGCCATATCTCTTTAAGAGATGTGCAGACGGAATGATCCGCAGATGTGTACCCAGAGAGGAAGCACAAAGGATCCTATGCCACTGCCATGGATCACATTATGGGGGACATTTCGGAAGTGAGCGAACAGCCACTAAGGTCCTCCAATGTGGCTTCTACTGGCCTACTCTCTATAGAGATACCCGAGAATTTGTGCGTAACTGTGACAGTTGCCAAAGAGCTGGTAACTTGCCTCATGGATACGCCATGCCTCAACAAGGGATCTTAGAGATTGAATTGTTTGATGTATGGGGTATTGACTTCATGGATCCGTTCCCACCATCATACTCAAACATTTACATTCTGGTGGTAGTGGACTATGTATCTAAATGGGTAGAAGCAATTGCTACACCCACTAATGATACTAAGACTGTGCTGAAAATCCTCCAGAAACACATCTTCAGCAGATTTGGTGTTCTCAGAGTCCTAATTAGTGATGGAGGCACTCATTTCTGCAACAAACAGCTATACTCTACTATGGTCCGATATGGAATTAGCCACAAAGTAGCAATGCCGTATCATCCACAGACAAATGGGCAAG
>NC_029776.3:28135750-28137087 GCF_000817695.3 Arachis duranensis
GCATATAGAACAGCATTCAAGACTCCTATAGGAACCTCTCCATACCAACTTGTGTATGGCAAGGCCTGTCATCTGCCCGTGAAACTGGAACATAAAGCCTACTGGGCAACCAGATTCCTAAACCTGTATGCTAAGTTAGATGGTGAAAAAAGATTACTCCAGCTAAATGAGCTAGATGAATTTAGACTCAGTGCCTTTGAAAATGCAAAAATTTATAAGGAAAAGGCAAAGAAGTGGCATGACAAGAAGTTGTCATCTAGAGTCTTTGAGCCAGGACAAAAAGTTCTGCTCTTCAACTCTAGGCTCAGACTGTTTCCAGGAAAACTTAAATCCCGGTGGAGGGGTCCGTATGTGATTACAGGAGTGTCACCATATGGATATGTTGAGCTTCAGGATACTGATTCTGACAAAAAGTTCATTGTTAATGGACAGAGGACCAAGCATTATCTTGAAAGCAATTTTGAGCATGAATGCTTAAAACTGAGGCTTGAATGATTCTCAGTGAAGGTCCAGCTAAAGACAATAAAGAAGCGCTGCTGGCAGGCAACCCAGTCATTAGCAGGTTATCTATTTTGTTTAATCAAAGTTTGATACATATTCTCAAAGGGCAATCATCAAAATTGAAGGAATTCACAGAGTTATAGAAGGATTCAGTGCAAAAAGCAGAGAAAAGGAGCTTGCTGGCGAAAAAATGCCAGTAACGGGTACTTTGGGCGTTAAACGCCAGAATGGGCACCATTCTGGGCGTTTAACGCCAGTAAAGGTGCCATTTTGGGCGTTAAATGCCAGAATGGGCACAATTCTGGGCGTTTAACGCCAGGTGTGCAGCATCTTGGGCGTTTAGCAAAACACCCAGTGATGAAGGGGTTTCTGGCGTTTAACGCCAGAATGGATACCATTCTGGGCGTTTAACGCCAGAAAGGTGGGGGACAGAGATTTTGCTTTCCACTTCAATTTTTTTCAAACTTTCCTGTTTTGATCTATAATTTTCTACATAAACACATTTCAAACTTCCATCATTCACCTTCAAATTTTCAAAATTAAAATCATTCTTCAAATCTCTTTCAAATCCCTTCCAAATCTTCTTTAAAAAAACTCAAATATCTCTCAAATTCTTTCCATATCTTCTCAAATCTCCTTCAAAATTTTCGAAACCTCTCCCCCTTCCTTATAAATATATGTTCGGCCACACCCCCCTTCCCCACCATTCAAATTTGCTCTCCTCCTCTCTCTCCTCTTTCCTTTTTTTGCTTGAGGACAAGCAAACCTCTAAGTTTGGTGTGTTTTTCCATGATCACTAAGTTAAGGCTCATCAAGATCATGGCTCCCAAAGGAAA
>NC_029776.3:28137279-28138437 GCF_000817695.3 Arachis duranensis
TCCCAAACCAACTCAAGAGGGGAGATCTCAAACCAGTTGCAAGAGGCTGGTTGGACTTCATAGGGCGTTCTATCTTGCCCACTAGTAACCGTTCTGAGGTTACTATCAAGAGAGCAGTGATGATTCATTGTATTATGCTGGGAAAAGAAGTGGAGATTCATCATCTGATTGCTTGTGAGATCTACACAATTGCAAACAAGAACTCCACTGAAGCCAAACTGGCTTACCCAAGCTTAATCTCTTTGCTATGTAAAGATGCTGGGTTGAGGATGGGAGTAGATGAATTTATCCCAATTGAGCACCCAATCACCAAGAGGTCAATGGAAGGACAAATGCAAGATAACTCTATCAAAAGGAGGGCGCAGGAGTTCCTCCCTGAACTTCCTGAAATTGACTACTGGATTCGTCTAGAACCATCTATTGCCAAGCTGCAAGAAGCTATGGAACAAATTAAGGAAGAACAGCAGAATCAAAACTGCATGCTCTGCAAATTGCTGAAGGAACAAGAGAAGCAGGGGTGTGAGCTGCAGGAGTTGAAGCGCCAAAAGCTCTCCCTTGAAGGATCAAATACCCCACAAGTTGAGGGAGCATCCACTTCTCAAGATCAAGGTTGTTGAGTTCTAACTCTGTGATAATTTCTATCATTAAGAGTCTATTTTAGAGTAATTTAAAATTTTATTTTCTATTACTATTAGTCTTATCTTATATCTTTTTTTAAGTCTTGTTCTTAATTCATGATTAATAAAATTTAAGGTTCATGTCTTAAAGTTATGAATGTCCTATGAATCCATCACCTCTCTTAAATGAAAAATGCTTTAATCACAAAAGAACAAGAAGTACAGGATTTCGAATTCATCTTTGAAAGTAGTTGAATTAGTTTGATGTGGTGACAATACTTTTTGTTCTCTGAATGAATGCTTGAACAGTGCATATGTCTTTTGAATTTGTTGTTTTAAGAATGTTAAAATTGTTGGCTCTTGAAAGAATGATGGAAAAGGAGAAATGTTATTGAGGATCTGAAAAATCATCAAATTGATTCTTGAAGCAAGAAAAAGCAGTGAATACAAAAAAAAGAAAGAAAGAAAGAGAAAAAGAAAAATATATAAAGTTGTGATCCAAGGCAAAAAGAGTGTGCTTAAGAACCCTGGACACCTCTAA
>NC_029776.3:28139275-28166361 GCF_000817695.3 Arachis duranensis
AGAGCGCGTTGAACATTTTCACTGAGAGGATGGGAGGTAGCCATTGACAACGGTGAAACCCTACATACAGCTTGCCATGGAAGAAGCCTTGCGTGCATGAAGAAGAAGACAGTAGGAAAGCAGAGATTCAGAAGATATAGCATCTCCAAAACCTCAACCTGTTCTCCATTACTGCAAAACAAGTAATTATTTCATGTTCTTTTACTTTTCACAATCAACCCTGATAATTATTGATATCCTGACTAAGAGTTACAAGATAACCATAACTTGCTTCAAGCCGACAATCTCTATGGGATCGACCCTTACTCACGTAAGGTATTACTTGGACGACCCAGTGCACTTGCTGGTTAGTTGTGCGGAATTGCAAAAGTGTGATTGCAATTTCATGCACCATCCACCAACACACAGCTTGCCATAGAAGGAACCTTGCGTGCGTGAAGAAGAAGACAGGGGAAAAGCATAGATTCAGAAGACAAAGCATCTCCAAAACTCCAACACATTCTCCATTACTACGTAACAATTACTTATTTTATGATCTTTCACTTTTTACAATTGAAACTAAAGAACCCTATTGGTATCCTGACTAAGAATAATAAGATAACCATAGCTTGCTTCAAGCCAACAATCTCCATGGGATTCGACCCATACTCACGTAAGGTATTACTTGGACTACCCAGTGCACTTGCTGGTTAGTTGTGCGGAATTACATAGTGTGAGTGTAATTTTCGTGCACCAAGTTTTTGGTGCCGTTTCCGGGGATTGTTTGAGTTTGAACAACTGACGGTTTATCTTGTTACTTAGATTAGGAAAAATTTGTCTTTTTTGTTTAGAGTCACTAGGATTGCATCTTCTATTATTCCTTTTAAAAATCTTTCAAAAATATTATTTTTCTTTATTAGTTTTTAATTTTTCTTGGAGTCTTTTGTGTGAGTTTAGTGTCATGTTTTAAGTTTGGTGTCAATTGCATGCTTTTCTTTGTCTTTCAATTTTCGAATTGCATGTTCTTTGTTCTTCCTTGATCTTCAAATTGTTCTTGTCTATTTTCCTTGTTTGATCTTTAGTTTGTCTTGTTTTGTGTCTTTTCTTGTTTTTCTTGGGCTTTTTCAAACTATCAGTTTTTAAAAAAATTTATTTATTAAATACCTTATTAAAACACGTTAAATTTATAGCTCAGTTGGCTAGAGCGTGGGCTTGTGTTCTTGGCAATTGGATATCTTTCTTTTAAAACTTTTTCAAAAATAATTTTTCTTTGATTAGATCTTGTGCCAAACTTTAAGTTTGGTGTTCTCTTGTTAATTTTTCTTTGATTTTTGAAAATTTTAATTTGGTTTTCTAAAAATTTTAAGTTTGGTGTTCTTTCTTTTGTTCTTGGTGTTCTTGTGAGTCTTCAAGGTGTTCTTGAGTTTTCTTTATGTTTTGATCTTAAAATTTTTAAGTTTGGTGTGCCTTGGTGTTTTTCCTCCAAAATTTTTGAAAACAAGGAGCATTGGATTTAAAAATTTTAAGTCTTGTGTCTTTTGTGTGTTTTTTTCTTTCATAATAAAATTAAAAAATAAAAAATATCTTTTCTAACTATTTTTAAGCAAATATTTCGAAATTTTTTCAAAAAATTAAGATTTCAATTTCAAAATTTTTCAAATCTTATCCTTTTAAGATTTTTAAAAATCACATCTTTTTCAAAAATATCCTAACCACTTTCTCTCTCCTCACTTTTTCGAAAATCTTCATAAAATATTTTCAAATTTTTTATTTTAGTTTTTATTTTATTTTATTTTATTATTTCAAAAATTTCTTTTTTATAATAAAATAAATAAAATAAATCCACGTCATCTCCCATTCTCCATCATGGACCTAAGTAGAAATGAACAGTCCAGAAGGACTCTGGGGTCATATGCTAACCCCACTACTGCTTCATATGGGAGTAGTATCTCTATACCCTCCATCGGAGTCAGTAGTTTTGAGTTGAATCCTCAGCTCATTATCATGGTGCAGCAAAGTTGTCAGTATTCCGGTCTTCCACAGGAAGAACCTACAAAGTTTATGGCACAGTTTTTACAAATTGCTGACATAGTACATGATAAGGAAGTAGATCAGGATGTCTACAGATTATTATTGTTTCCATTTACTATAAAAGACCAAGCTAAGAGGTGGTTAAATAACCAACCTAAGGCTAGCATAAGGACATGGAAATAGCTATCAGAAAAATTCCTGAATCAATATTTCCCTCCAAAACGGATGACACAGCTAAGGCTGAACATCCAATGCTTTAAACAAGGAGATAATGAATCTCTTTATGATGCCTGAGAGAGATACAGAGAGATGCTAAGAAAATGCCCCTCTGAAATATTTTCAGAGTGGGTGCAGTTAGACATCTTCTATTATGGGCTTACAGAGAAAGCTCAGATGTCTTTGGACCACTCAGCTGGTGGATCTATACACATGAGAAAGACAATTAAAGAAGCTCAAGAGCTCATTGATACAGTTGCCAGGAATCAGCATCTATACCTAAGTAGTGAACCTTCCATGAAAGAAGAGGCTAAAACAATAACTGTTGAACTCAGTCCTGCAGAACAAGTTACTGAATTCAATTAGCAATTAGATTTTTTAACAAAACAGCTAGTCGAATTCAGGGAGATATTACAAGACACAAGAATGGCTAATATGAACATAGAAGTACAGTTGAAGTAAACAGAACATCAGTTATCAAAACAAATAACAGAAGAGTGCCAAGCAGTTCAATTAAGAAGTGGGAAGACATTAAATACCTCACTTCAAGGAAGCAGGAAGCCAAGAAATGAACAAACTGCTACCCAAAATCCCTCTGAGGACAGTAAGAGCCCAGAGAGGAATAATTCTGGCGTTCAAACACCAGAAAAGGGTGAAGGGCTGGCGTTAAACACCCAACCCATGCTCAGTTCTGGTGTTCAAACGCCACAAACAGGTAGGGAAGTGGCGTTAAACGCCCAAAGAAAGCTCAGTTCTGGCATTCAAATGTCAGAAACAGGTAAGGAATTGGCGTCCAATGCCAATCCAGCTTCCAACCCTGGCATTCAAACGCCAGTGGGGGATCAGACACATACAATACTGATAACAACCCCTCTAAGAAGGCTTTTCCAACCACCTCTGTAGGAAATAAACCTGCAGCAACTAAGGTTGAGAAATACAAAGCCAAGATGCCTTATCCTCAGAAGCCCCGCCAAGTGGAACAGGATAAGCAATTTGTCCACTTTGCAGACTATCTCAGGACTCTTGAAATAAAGATTCTGTTTGCAGAGGCACTTGAGCAAATACCTTCTTATGCTAAGTTCATGAAAGAGATCTTAAGTCATAAGAAGGATTGGAGAGAAACTGAAAAAGTTTACCTCACTAAAGAATGCAGTGCAGTCATTCTGAAAAGCTTACCAGAGAAGCTTAAAGATCCTGGAAGCTTTATGATACCATGCACATTAGAGGGTACTTGTACCAAGCAAGCTCTATGTGATATTGGGGTAAGTATCAACCTAATACCTGCATCTACTATCAGAAAGCCTGGTTTGACTGAAGAAGTCAAACCAACCCGGATATGTCTCCAACTTGCTGATGGCTCCATTAAATACCCATCAGTGCTGGAAATGGAGGAGCACAAGAGTGCAACTCTCATTCTAGGAAGACCTTTCCTAGCAACTGGACAAACCCTCATTGACGTCCAAAAAGGGGGATTAAACCTAAGAGTCAATGAGGATGAGTTTAAGTTGAATGTTGTCAAAGCTATGCAGCATCTAGACACCCCAAACGACTGCATGAGCATTGATATTATTGACTCTCTGGTGAAAGAGGTCAATATGACTGAGAGTCTCGAATCAGAGCTAGAGGATATCTTTAAAGATGCTCAGCCTGATCTAGAGGAACTAGAGAGAATAATAGAACCTCTGAAAATCCCTCAGGAAGAGGAGAAACCTCCTATACCCGAGCTCAAACCATTACCACCATCCTTGAAATATGCATTTCTGGGAGAACGTGACACTTTTTCTATAATCGTAAGCTCTACCTTAGAGCCACAGGAAGAGGAAGAACTGATTCAAGTGCTAAGGACACACAAGACAGCTCTTGGGTGGTCCATCAGTGATCTTAAGGGCATTAGCCCAGCCAGATGCATGCACAAGATCCTATTGGAGGATGACACTAAGCCAGTGGTTCAACCACAAAGGCGGCTGAATCCAGCCATGAAGGAGGTGGTACAGAAGGAGGTCACTAAATTACTAGAGGCTGGGATTATTTATCCTATTTCTGATAGCCCCTGGGTGAGCCCTGTCCAAGTCATCCCTAAGAAGGGTGGCATGACAGTGGTTCATAATGAAAAAAATGAACTGGTTCCTACAAGAACAGTTACAGGGTGGCGTATGTGTATTGATTACAGAAGGCTCAATACAGCTACCAGAAAGGATCATTTTCCTTTATCGTTCATATACCAGATGCTAGAAAGACTATCAGGTCATGAATACTACTGCTTCTTGGATGGATATTCAGCTAATAATCAAATTGCAGTAGATCCCCAGGATCAAGAGAAAACAGCATTCACATGTCCATCCGGAGTATTTGCATACAGAAGGATGCCATTTGGTCTGTGCAATGCACCTGCAACCTTTTAAAGGTGCATGCTCTCTATTTTCTCTGATATGGTGGAAAAATTTCTGGAAGTCTTCATGGATGACTTTTCAGTATTTGGAGATTCATTCAGCTCCTGTCTTGACCATCTAGCACTTATTCTAAAGAGGTGCCAAGAGACTAACCTGGTTTTAAACTGGGAGAAATGTCACTTTATGGTGACTGAAGGAATTGTCCTTGGGCACAAAATTTCGAACAAGGGAATAGATGTGAATCAAGCTAAGGTAGAGATAATTGAAAAATTACCACCACCTGCCAATGTTAAGGCAATCAGAAGCTTTCTGGGATATGCAAGAATCTATAGGAGGATTATAAAAGATTTTTCAAAAATCGCCAAACCTCTGAGTAATTTGCTAGCTGCTGACATGCCATTTATCTTTGATCAGGAGTGTCTGCAAGCATTTGAGACTCTGAAAGCTAAGCTGGTCACAGCACCAGTCATCTCTGCACCAGACCGGGCATTACCATTTGAACTAATGTGTGATGCCAGTGACCATGCCATTGGTGCAGTGTTGGGACAAAGGCATGACAAGCTTCTGTACATCATTTATTATGCCAGTTGTGTTTTAAATGATGCACAGAAGAACTACACAACCACAGAAAAAGAGTTACTTGCAGTGGTTTAAGCCATTGAAAAGTTCAGATCTTATTTAGTAGGATCAAAAGTGATTGTGTACACTGACCATGCTGCTCTTAAATATCTACTTACAAAGCAGGATTCAAAACCCAGACTCATAAGATTGGTGTTGCTTCTGCAAGAGTTTGATATAGAAATAAGAGATAGAAAAGGGACAGAGAACCAAGTAGCAGATCACCTGTCCCGAATAGAACCAGTAGAAGGGGCATCCCTCCCTCTTACTGAGATCTCTAAAAACTTTTCGGATGAGCAACTCTTTGCCATCCAGGAAGTACCATGGTTTGCAGACATTGTAAACTACAAGGCTGTGAGGTTCATACCCAAAGAGTATAGTAGGCAGCAATCAAAGAAATTGATCACAGATGCAAAGTACTATCTTTGGGATAAACCATATCTCTTCAAGAGATGTGCAGATAGAGTAATCCGTAGATGTGTGCCTAAAGAAGAAGCACAGAAGATCCTATGGCATTACCATGGATCACAATATGGAGGACATTTTGGAAGTGAGCAAACAGCCACAAGAGTCCTCCAATGTGGCTTCTATTGGCCTACTCTCTATAAAGACTCCCGAGAGTTTGTACTTAATTGTGACAGTTACCAAAGATCTGGCAATCTGCCTCACAGTTATGCCATGCCTCAATAAGGGATCTTAGAGATTGAGTTGTGTGATGTATGGGGTATTGACTTCATAGGGCCTTTCCCACCATCATACTCAAACACTTATATTCTGATGGCAGTGGATTATGTATCCAAATGGGTGGAAGCTATTACAACACCCACTAATGATACTAAGACAGTACTGAAATTCCTCCAGAAATATATCTTCAGCAGATTTGGTGTCCCTAGAGTACTAATCAGTGGTGGGGGCGCCCATTTCTGCAATAAACAGCTTTACTCTGCTATGGTTCGATATGGAGTCAGCCACAGGATGGCAATTCCATATCATCCACAGACAAATAGGCAAGCTGAAGTCTCTAATAGAGAACTTAAAAGAATCCTGGAACAGACTGTGATTAATCGTAGAAAGGATTGAGCAAGAAGCGTGGATGATGCTCTGTGGGCATACAGAACAGCATTCAAGACTCCTATAGGGACCTCTCCATACCAGCTTGTGTATGGAAAAGCCTATCACTTGCCAGTGGAACAGGAACATAAGGCCTACTAGCCAACCAGATTCCTAAACCTTGATGCCAAGTTAGCTGGAGAAAAATGATTACTCCAGTTAAATGAGCTAGAGGAATTCAGACTCAATGCTTTTGAAAATGCAAAAATTTATAAAGAGAAAGCAAACAGATGGCATGATAAGAAACTGTTATCCAGAGTCTTTGAGCCAGGGCAGAAAGATCTGCTGTTTAATTCTAGGCTCATATTATTCTCCGGAAAATTGAAACCCCGGTGGAGAGGTCCATATGTGATTACAAGTGTGTCACCATATGGATACGTAGAGCTTCAGGATAATGATTCTAACAAAAAGTTTATTGTTAATGGACAGAGAGTCAAACATTATCTTGAAAGCAATTTTGAGCAAGAATGCTCAAAATTGAGACTTGATTAAAGCTCAGTAATAGTCTAGCTAAAGACAATAAATAAGTGCTTGCTAGGAGGCAACCCAGCCATTAACAAAGCTTATTGTTAATTAATTGAATTTTACAGGTTTATATTTATTATCTTCAAGGTAAAATAGCAATTGCATGAGTTCACAGAGTTACAGAAGGATTCAGAGGATAAAACAGCAAAAAGAAGCTCACTGGTGCGAAAAAGCCAGTAAGAGCTGTTTTGGGCGTTAAACGCCGTTAACGCCCAAAAGAAGCATCTACTGGGCGTTTAACGCCAGTAGAGATAGCCATCTGGGCGTTAAAAGCTAGAAAGAAGCAACTTCTGGGCGTTTAATGCCAGATTTACAGCATCCTGGGCATTTAAAAAAAGGCCCAGTGATAAAGGAGTTTCTGGCGTTTAACGCCAGCTAGAAGCAACAGCTGGACGTTAAACGCCCAGACCAAGCACCAACTGGGCTTAAACGCCCAAAACATGCAGCAGTTGGGCGTTTAATGCCATAATTGTGGAAGGGAGGAAGTTTTTGCTCCCAACTTGATTTCTTTTCAAATTTTCATGTTTCCATCCATAATTTCTTGCATAAACATATTACAAATCCTAATTTTTCAAATTCTTTTTCAAAGATATCAAATGTATCTTAACTCTAAACATAAATCTTTTTTAATCCTCTTCAATTTCTTTTCAAATCTTTTTCAAAACTTAATTATCTTTTTGAATTCTTTTCAAATCTTTTCAAATTCTTCTCAAATCTTTTTAAACTCATCATATCTTCTTTTCAAAATTTAGATTTATCTTTTTCAAATATCTTTCATATCTTTTCAATTTTAAATTGCATCTTTTTCCTATCATACTTATCTTTTACAAATCATATCTTCTATCATATCCTCTTCAAAATTTTTGAAAACCCACCCCTCCCTTTAAATCCACGTTCGGCTCCCTCCTCTCCTCCACAATTCAAACTTGGCTCTCCATCTATCCATCTCCTTTCCTTTCTTTTGCTTAAGGACAAGCAAACCTCTAAGTTTGGTGTGTTTATCTGTGATCACTAAACCAATACCCACTAAGATCATGGCTCTTAAGGGAAAACAAACCACTCCAAGAAGCAAGAAAGAGAATATTCCAAAACCACTTTGGAATCAAGGGAAGTTCTTAACCAAAGAATATTCAGACCATTACTACAAAATAATGGGTCTAAGGTCAGTGATCTCGGATGTTAAATTCAATTTGAAAGAAGACGAATATCCGGAGATCCAAGAGCAAATTTGAAACAGGAGCTGGGAAATCCTTTCTAATCCTGAAACAAAGGTAGGAAGAAACATGGTTCAGGAATTCTACTCTAATCTATGGCAAACAGACAGGCAGAGAATAGCTGGAACCGCCTTCTATGATTATCGGACCTTGGTCAGAGGAAAGATTGTTCACCTTTACCCTGACAAAATCAGGGAGATCTTTAAGCTACCTTAGCTGAAAGATGACCCAGACTCCTTTAATAGGAGAATGATGAGAATAAATAAGGGCTTGGATGAAATTCTAGAGGACATATGCCACCCTGGAACCAAGTGGATAACCAGCACCAAAGGTGTCCCAAATCAACTCAAGAGAGAAGATCTCAAACCAATCGCCAGAGGCTGGCTGGACTTCATTGGGCGTTCTATACTGCCCACTAGCAACCGCTCTGAAGTCACCATCAAAAGAGCAGTAATGATCCATTGCATTATGTTGGGAAAAGAAGTGAAAGTTCATCAGCTGATTTCTTGTGAACTTTACACAATTGCAAACAAGAACTCCAAAGATGCCAAATTGGCTTATCCAAGCTTAATCTCTATGCTATGTAAAGATGCTGGGGTAAAGATGGGAGTAACTGAGTATATCTCAGTTGAGCGACCAATCACCAAAAAGTCAATGGAAGGACAAGTGCAGGACGACCCCATCAAGAGGAAAGCACAGGAGTTCCTCTCAGAAATCCCTCAAATTGAATACTGGAAGCATCTTGAAGCATCTGTCACCAAGTTGCAAGAAGCTATGGAGCAACTAAAGGAAGAACAGCAAAATCAAAGTAGCAATGTTTGCAAATTACATAGGGAACAAGAAGAGTAAGGGCATGAACTGAAGCAACTGAAGCGTCAGAAGCTGTCTCTTGAAGGGCCAAGCACCCCACAGATTAAAGGAGCATTCACCTCCCAAAATAAAGGTTGTTGAGTCCTAATCTTTGCCTTAACTCTGTGATAATTGTTCTTATTAGGAATTTACTTTAGAAGTTATATATTAATAGTAATAATTAGTATATCTATTTTGATTTTATCTCCAATTAAGCTATAATTTATTTTTCTCTTCATCATTAAACATAAATAAAATAGCAGATTTTTAGAATAAGGAGGCAATATTTTTTTCGAGTTTTTAATAAGGAAAATTCTAATTATTTATATGTGGTGGCAATACTTTTTGTCTTCCAAATGAATGCCTGAACTGTGCATATTTTTTATATTGAATTTATGAATGTTAAAATTGTTGGCTCTTGAAAGAATGATGAACAAGAGAAATATTATTGTTGATATGAAAAATCATGAAATTGATTCTTGAAGCAAGAAAAAGCAGTGAAAAAAAGAGAGAAGGAGCAGTAGAAAAAGCCAATAACCCTTTAAACCAAAAGGCAAGGGTGAAAAGGATCCAAGACTTTGAGCATCAATGGATAGGAGGGCTTAAGGAAATAAATCCATGCCTAAGCGGCTAAATCAAGCTGTCCCTAACCATGTGCTTGTGGCATGCAGGTCCAAGTGAAAAGCTTGAGATTGAGTGGTTAAAGTCGTGATCCAAAGAGTGTGCTTAAGAACTCTGGACACCTCTAATTGGGGACTTTAGCAAAGCTAAGTCACACATGGCCAAGACTCATAAAGTAGCTGTGTTCAAGAATCAACATACTAAACTAGGAGAATCGATAATACTATCTAAATTCTGAGTTCCTATCGATGTCAATCATTCTAAATTTCAAAGGATAAAGTGAGATGCCAAAACTGTTCGGAAGCAAAAAGCTACTAGTACCGCTCATCTAATTAGAATTTGAGCTTCACTTAAAACTCTGAGATATTATTGCTTCTTGATTTCTTTTTATCCTATTTTAATTATCTAGTTGCTTGGGGACAAGCAACAGTTTAAGTTTGGTGTTGTGATGAGCGGATATTTTATACGCTTTTTGGGGGTAATTTCATATAGATTTTAGTATGTTTTAGTTAGTTTTTAGTATATTTTTATTAGTTTTTTGGCAAAATTCATATTTCTAGACTTTACTATGAGTTTGTGTATTTTTCTGTGATTTCAGGTATTTTCTAGCTGAAATTGAGGGAGCTGAGCAAAAATCTGATTCAGGCTGAAAAAGGACTGATGATGTTGTTGGATTCTGACCTCCCTGCACTCGGAATAGATTTTTTGGAGCTACAGGAATTCAATTGGTGCACTCTCAATTGGGTTGGAAAGTATACATCCAGAGCTTTCCAGCAATATATAATACTTCATATTTTGCACGAAGATAAATGACGTAAACTGGCGTTTAACGCCAGTTCCTTGTTGCATTCTGGCGTTGAACGCCAGAAACAGGTTGCAAGTTAGAGTTAAACACCAGAAACAGGTTACAACCTGACGTTTAACTCCAGAAACAGCCCAGGCACGTGAGAAGCTCAAGTCTCAGCCCCAACACACACTAAGTGGGCCCCAGAAGTGGATTTCTGCACTATCTTAGTTTACTCATTTTCTGTAAACCTAGGTTACTAGTTTAGTATTTAAACAACTTTTAGAGACTTATTTTGTATCTCATGACATTTTAGATCTGAACTTTGTACTCTTTGACGGCATGAGTCTCTAAACTCCATTGTTGGGTGTGAGGAGCTCTGCAGCGTCTCGATGAATTAATGCAATTATTTCTGTTTTCTATTCAAACACGCTTGTTTCTCTTTAAGATGTTCATTCGTACTTAACCATGATGAAGGTGATGATCCATGACACTCATCACCATTCTCAATCTATGAACGCATGCCTGACAACCACCTCCGTTCTACATTAGATTGAATGAGTATCTCTTAGATTCCTTAATCAGAGTCTTCGTGGTATAAGCTAGAATCAATTGGCAGCATCCTTGAGAATTCGGAAAGTCTAAACCTTGTCTGTGGTATTCCGAGTAGGATTCAGGGATTGGATGACTGTGACGAGCTTCAAACTCGCGAGTGTCGGGCGTAGTGATAGACGCAAAAGGATCAATGGATCCTATTCCGACATGATCGAGAACCGACAGATGATTAGCCGTGCGGTGACAGCGCATTTGGACCATTTTCACTGAGAGAACGAATGGTAGCCATTGACAACGGTGATCCACCAACACACAGCTTGCCATAGAAGGAACCTTGCGTGCGTGAAGAAGAAGACAGGGGGAAAGCAGAGATTCAAAAGACAAAGCATCTCCAAAACTCCAACACATTCTCCATTACTGCGTAACAATTACTTATTTTATGATCTTTCACTTTTTACAATTAAAACTAAAGAACCCTATTGGTATCCTGACTAAGAATAATAACATAACCATAGCTTGCTTCAAGCCAACAATCTATGTGGGATTCGACCCTTACTAACGTAAGGTATTACTTGGACGACCCAGTGCACTTGCTGGTTAGTTGTGCGGAATTACATAGTGTGAGTGTAATTTTCGTGCACCAGTACCGATGACACAAAGCACGTAACTCACTTAAAGAAAACGTGGCTGGTGATTTCTGGACTCCTTCAAGCCCAAATCCAACTCATTTCTGAAGTATTTGAGGCTAAATTCAAGAAAGAACATGAGAGAGTAATGAGGTTTAGTTAGAAACATGTTTTAGGTTATATTCTAGAGAGAGAAGCTCTTTCTTCTCTCTAGAATTAGGGTAGGTTTAGTTAATTACCTCTTAGATTTAGGTTTTTATCATGTCTTAATTTAGTTTTCCTTACAATTTCTTGTTATTACATCCTTGTTCCATTAGTTTTATTTGTTATTTCCTTTATTTTGTTGCTTTTATGCTTATGAGCTCTTGTTAATCTTGATTTCTGTTAATGTAATTTGATGTCTTTATGTTTATTGATATTTAATTGAGTTGTTACTATTGTTTTCTTGCATGTGGTAGTTGTAGATTTTATTACTCTTGCAATTTTACCATGCTTTTCATTTTATGCCCTCCAAGTATTTGATAAAATGTTTGGTTTGGTTTTAGAGTAGATTTTAGCACTCTTGCCTTGAGATTGAGGACTTAGGTTCCTTGATGTCATTGATGTCTAGTGTGATAGGTAATTTAGGGTTGTTAATTAGTTAGGATCAATTATGTTCACTTGACTTAATCCTCCGATGTTAGAAGATGACCAATTAGAATTAACCCTTTATAATTACCATGTTGTGGTCAATGATCTAGGATAGGAAACCTTGACTCCTAATCTTTGCCATGAGTGCCTTTTAGAATTTTTAGTTCCTTAGTTGTAGCTATACTTTCTTGTTCATCACACTAAAAACCCCAAAAATTCCCATAACTGATAATATACACACTTCCCTGTAATTCCCTTGAGAGACGACCCGAGATTTAAACACTCCCGATTTTGTTTGACTTAAGTGACAAACAAATTAAACTTTGATTGAGAGTTGTTGTTAGTATGGATCTATACTTCAATAGAATTATTTTGTGAAAATTATAAACCGACAATTTTTCTATATCAACCTGCAAAGACAAGGCCGACTAGAAAGTATAATACAACTCAGAAGTATACAAAATAGAACCTGTTTTTTCATAAATCAACCTCTAAGAGGAATATAAAAGTATGTGTTCAAAAGTGGAGAATGTAAATACACTAAGTACAAAATGTAAAATCTAAAGGAGTATTTGCTTTCTATAGAGAGTTTGGCATGCTCAACGAGGCACTTCACATTCTGTATCTGAAAATAAAATCCGACAACGGGTAAGAACCCGAAGGTTCTCAGTAGGATAATAATTTCAAATAGAGACTATGTAAAAAAGATATGAACCCGTTAGTCAATGCTAAACTCCAAATCATTCAAGGTTCAAGTCTAAGGTCATTTCTAATCCAAATAGGTTTAAGTTACTAAGTCTCAGTCCTGATCAATTATTTATAATCTCAACTCTTTCCAACACTAAGCTATTAATTCTCTCAATATCATTATTGTTCATTATTCTATCTCAAGCCCTTTTGGTCTTATCAGTTTCTAACAATTATTATTAATAACATTCAGTCTCAATGGTATCAATTATTATCATTAGTTTCAACAGTCTTATTACAAGTCATCACTCATACTAGTACTTTCAATCTCTCAACCCAGAGCAAGTGAGGTGAACCACAATCCTTGCATTTACCCAGGGACTTCCAATCTTAACCCGAAGCAAGTGGGACAAACCATAATCCTTGCATCTACCCAGGCAATTTAAATACTAATCAATACTCATTTTCATTACCCAATCATTCCATCATTAACATTTCATCAAATACAGCCTTCAGTGTCAACATTGCCAGTATAAGGGACCTCTCAGCTATTCAAACACATACAAAACAATACAAGAAATATACAAATAGAGAGAACAGATAGAGTAGGTAGCTCAATTAGCATATAGATACAATTATTCAACAAGGCAAGCCAAATACAAGATGCGCACCCAACCAAAACACACAAATACAAATGATGCATGCTTGTCCTACTGGCCATGAGCTCACACATCGGTTATGTTGCCAGATGGTGCAGAATTAGAATGTCCACAATTGAACCGGCAAGTGCATCGGATCATACCAAGTAATATCTCAAGTGCGTGAAGGTCAATCCCACGAGGATTGATAGACCAAGCAACAATGGTTGATTGATTCACTTATTCAAACAAGAAGAAAATGGTATCTTGAGAGTTTAATTGTATTAAACAGTAAATTCAAAGAATTAGAAGGCAAACAGTAAACTTAGTGTGAAATCTACGTGAGAGAATAGTTAAGGTTTCAAAGTTGTTTATTTTTCGGATTTCTATTTCTTACCAACTATTTTAATCGTGCAAGATTCAATTCATGACAAACTGTAATTGACTAAACCCTAATTCCTTAGTGATTTAGTCTCCACTAACCTAGTTAACTGCCAATTCCTTGGTCGCTTAATTTCGATTAGAGGTTTAAGCTCAATTCTAGTTTAGTAGTCACAAAAACCCTAATTACCCAAATATAAGAGGATTATATGTCACGTATCCCGTTAAGTCCAGATAATTAGTGATTTAGGAGAAATTATTTTCAAGATTTTGTCCAAGTAAATTACTTTTCCAAGGTTTAACAAGAGCAGACGTAGAAAAAAGGTTATCTTCTAATATACCCTAATCCCTAGGATGAAGAACGAAAGAAAATTCTTGAAAATTGAAATCAATACATTAATTAAAATAGAATGACAATAGTATTAATCCATAGAATAAACAGAGCTCCTAACCTTAACAGTGGAGGTTTAGTTGCTCATGGTTCAGAGAGAAAACTAGGGTTCTCAAAAGTGTAAACTGTAGAATGAGGTGCGTAAGAGAGAAAAGAGCCCGAATGGATAAATCTTTTTCCTTTTATATATAACCTAATTAATGTAAAATATATTTTCTAATAACTAAATAATATCTTTTCTTATAGTAAATGAAATAAATTTTAATCAAAATCCTTAAAGGATCACGTTGCTGGCCTCTCTTGAGACGTGGGGACCACCCTTGATTCTGAAGTTGGTGTCAAACTTGGGAAAGACCAAGTTTGGCGCCACCCTGTCCGCAAGTGAGTGTCATTCATATGTTGATCCCGATGCCAAACTTGGAATTCCTAAGTTTGGCGCCACCATACTAGCAACAAGTGGAGACTTTGTGATGATCGTGGCGCCAAACTTGGAGATTGTCAAGTTTGGCGCCACCCCTTGGATTACTCAGGTTCTATTTATACCTTCTGAACTCTGTCAAATCCGCCTGAATGCTACCTAAAATAAACCAAATTGCACACAATTCGAAGTAGCATTCATAGTGGCTAAAAATACCTAAATCTTGATTAAACTTAACAATTTCAAATGCAATTTCAAATCTCCGTCGCTGCTCTCTCTTCTCTGTGCCTGCCTCTGCGCCGATCTTCGCCGCTGCCCGTCGCCGTTCATTGCTGCCCATCATCGTTGGTGGTCGCCACCAGTCGCCGCTGGTGGTTGTCGTCGCTCATCGCCACATATCCCTTTCTTCCTATTTCATAGTTACATACATTCCCTTTTTTTCCTTTGTTGTTCGTTCAGTTCATCGTCTCCTTCTCTTCCTTCAAAAACCTTTCTTCCTCCAATTTTTTTCCGTTCAGTTTAGTTCACTATGTCAACTTCCAAACCAGCCCCTGATTCTAATACCCCTGCACCTGTCCCTGTGTCTCTGCTGGTCATGCTGCTGGCACTACTCCTACTCATCCTGCAATTGCTGTCCATTCCAGTGGAATTGAAGCAATGGGGGAAATGAGCCTACGGCAAAAAATAGGAGAAGGCAACAAAATAGAAAAAGGAAACAACCTACAGCTCCAAAGCGTAGACCAAGTTGACAAGAGCTAGAATTTAGATGGTTTATTTCATCATTATTTAGTTTAAAGATATGATGAGACAACGGTTTTGGTCTTTCTTTTAAGTTTTTAGTTTTTATGTTCTATGTCTTATGTTTATTTGTTGAATTTCCTATTATATTTGCTGCATTAATTGGATGTCTTATGACTAGAAAAATGATTACATAGATTAGATTTTATAGTTTATTATATTTGTAATTTTTCTGCATGTTGTTTTGTGCATATATATGCATTTTTTAGGTAATCCGCCATTTTCGCCATTTTCTGCAATGCTAATTATGGCGGGTTTTTGGCTCACCACCATGAGCCACCATCCTCAATAAAAAGCTATGAATGCCATTGAAATGGCAAAAATGGCGGGGGTTTTCGGATATTTTGAAAAAAAATTGGGGGTAATTGGGTAATTTAGGAAACCCTAAGTGATACCTGTAACCCTAATTAGCCTCTGTTATCCAAAAACTTCTCTTCCTCTCTTATTCATGTCAAAAATGGTTCTCCATCTTTGTTCTCTCTTCGTTGTGCCTGCCGTCGGTGCCAATCTTCACCGCTGCTCGTCGCCGCCCATCGTCGCTTGTGGTCGCCACCCGTCGCCGCTCATCACTACAATTTCCTCTCTTTCTGTTTAATAGTAACATACATACCTTTTTTTTTCTTTGTTGTTCGTTCAGTTCATCGTCTCCTTTTTTTCCCTCATAAACCTCTCTTCCTCCAATTTTCTCCGTTCAGTTCAGTTCACTATGTCAACTTCCAGACCAGTCCTTGATTCTAATACCCCTGCATTTATCCGAGCCCCTGTCACTGCCTTTGCCTCTGCTGGTCATGCTGCTGGCACTGCTCCTGCTCATCCTGCAACTGCTGTCTGTTCCAATAGAATTGAAGCTATGGGGGAAGGGAATAAGCCTATGGCAAATACTAGAAGAAGACAACAAAATAAAAAAAACAACCTACAGCTCCAAAGGGTGGACCAAGTTGATGAGAGCTAGAATTTAGATGGTTTATTTCATCATTCTTTAGTTTAAAGACATGAGAAGACAATGGCTTTAGTCTTTCTTTTAAGTTTTTAATTTTTATGTTCTATGTCTTATGTTTATTTGTTGAATTTTCTATTATATTTGCTACCTTAATTGGATGTCTTATGACTAGAAAAATGATTATATAGATTAGATTTTATAGTTTATTATATTTACAATTTTTTTTACATGTTTTTCTGTGCATATATATGCATTTTTTAGGTAATCCGCCATTTCTGCCATTTTCGCAATGCCAAATATGGAAAATTTTTTGTTCACCGCCTTGAGCCGCCATCCATAATTAAAAACTATGAACGCCATTGAAATGCCGGAAATGGCGGGGGTTTTCAGATTTTTTGAAAAAAAAATTGGGGTAATTGGGTAATTTAGGAAATCCTAAGTGATACCTGTAACCCTAATTAGCCTCTGTTATTCAAAAACTTCTCTTCCTCTCTTATTCATGTCAAAAACGACTCTCCGTCTCTATTTTCTCTTCTTTGTGCCTGCCATTGGCGCCGATCTTCACCGCTGTCCGTCGCCGCTAGTGGTTGACGCCGCTCATCACTACAGTTCTCTCTCTTTCTGTTTCGTAGTTACATACATACCTTTTTTTCTTCGTTGTTTGTTCATTTCATCGTTTCCTTCTCTTCTTTCATAAACCTCTCTTCCTCCAATTTTTTCCGTTCAGTTCAGTTCACTATGTCAACTTCCAAACCAACCCTTGATTCTAATACCTTGCACCTGTCCCTGCCCCTGTTCCTGCCTCTGTCTTTGCTGGTCATGCTACTGGCACTGCTCCTGCTCAAACTGCAACTGCTGTTCGTTCCAGTAGAATTGAAGCAATGGGGGGAGGGAGTAATGAGCTTACGGCAAATACTAAGAGAAGACAATAAAATAGAAAAAGGAAACAGCCTGCAACTCCAAAGGGTGGACCAAGTTGATGAGAGCTAGAATTTAGATAGTTATTTCATCATTCTTTAGTTTAAAGACATAATGAGACAATAACTTTGGTCTTTCTTTTAAGTTTTTAATTTTTATGTTCTATATCTTATGTTTATTTACTAAATTTTTTATTATATGTATTACATTAATTCAATGTCTTATGACTAAAAAAATTATTATATTAATTAGCTTTTATAGTTTATTATATTTACAATTTTGCATATATATATATTCAAGATTTCGTATGAGTGAGAAGGACTAATCGAAAATTTGATCACAAAATTGAATTTCTATTAAGAGTAATAAAAAATAACAAGAGAGTTTTAAAGTAGTTATTCTAAAACTATCCTAATTAACAAAGTTGAGTTGATCTAGTAGTTAGCTCACTAGTCCGCTTAAGCAAGTGTCGAGGTTCAAATTTTGCCTTGTGCATGCAGCAACTCATTGGCCAGCGACAAACTCTTAAATGGAACTCAGTATCGCGACGGATTAGTTCTTGATCTGCCGCGTTGAGAATATCATGGGAAACCAAAAAATAAAAAATAAATAATGTAATTAAACAAAAAAATGTGATTAAAAAAATTAAGTTGAATTTATTAAATGTCAAAAGGAAATTTAAGTATTAAGTTTAAAATTTAAAATTTTAAAAATATTTTAAAAACAATAAATTGATACCTGCGACAAGTGTCTATTAAGATTACGTTCTTTTCTGTATATTCACCGCACAAATCACAATCCTTTTCTGCGAGTTCTTCTGGAGTGAGAAGATTATCTAGCAAATCTTGCGGGGAAACCATATCCGCTCGTTTGAATTGTCTTTTATGTGATAACGAGCTTCCATAGCTCTGGTAGCCGCCATGGCACAACAAGATCCTACGTTCAAAAATCAAATATTATTCAATATGCATGCATAACATCTTTAAATCTAAATGTTTTATATTAAGTCCATAATTTTTTTTGAATAATAAATTAATTAACAACTAATGTATTAATAAGCATGTTAGTTAACACTATAAACTTACTTATATTTTAGTTAGCTTAATTGGATTTTAAACATGTGTATATAAACTAATATTCTATAGTTAATTTAGAGTGATTAACCACTGATACAAATTTAATTTTTGTTTTCTCTCTTTTTTTTAATTTCTGTCACTTTTGTTATGAAATTGTTAACTCATAGTAAAACACAGTTATTCAAATATATGCCCTTTATTAAATTCATAATCAAGAAACTAAACTTTTAATTATAAAACTAAAATTAGTTAAAGTACTATAAGACCTAGAAAACTTGTTAGCTAATTAAATTGGACCGGATGGATTATTAATGGGTAGGTTTAGATTAAATTGTGTGCGCCCAAGAGCCCAATGCTCACTCACATACACACATCTAAACCCTAAATACACTAATTAAACGTCAATTTGAATAAATAATTTAAATAAGATTTTTTAAGAAGAATTTAGAGTATAAGGATTTTTATTAATAGCAACTTATAAATAAGTTATTTTGTGTTTACATTTTTTATTATAAAAATATTTATTTTAAAGTTGTAGCGTTTGGGATAAATAACTCAAAAAAATACAATTCTTTTACACAAGAAAATAGATATTAAAATAACGATGATAACAAATATTTTTGAATATTAAATGTTGATTTTACATAACCTAATCACTAAAATTACAATCGATTAGGCAATTGAGTTTTATTTATTCTCTTATTAATTCCATTTTTTCTAGCGCTTTCAGCATTTAGTTCTTCCCACGTAATATCATTAGAAATTGATTCTTCTATTTTACTTCACCCATAACGGTGTTGTTGTATGTAGTGAATAGTAACAAAATTTACAATAATTTTAATGACAATGCCAAAGAAATTATTGTGTAATTAGTATTTGATGTTTTATTGTGTATGATATAGTAGGTGTTGATAAAAAATAAATATAAAATGTGTGTCAATGTATATTTTGTTGCTGTTTTTCATTTTTTTTACTCCTATTAGAACTCTTTCCTCCTTTATTGGGGTTAATAACTTGCTATAATTAACTATAAAAAATAATAGCAAGTTATATAAAAATAAAATCACACGTAAAAAAATAAAATTAAAACTGAAATTTCGTACCACTTAAAATGTTAAATACAAATTTAATAATAAAAATAGAATAGTAAAATAAAAAATAAAATACTTAAAAAAATATATACAGTAGGTAATTTACATAAAACATAGTCTAAAAATAATGGTGAAGAATTAATACTTCCAACAAATAAATCATTACGTAAAAATGATAATTTTTAAAATTGTGCCAAACACACATACTGTGATTCTTTATAATTAAAAAAAGAAAAAGTAACTTCTGTTACTCTTCTAAAAACACACATCAGCTCCTAAGAAAGGATGGCAGTGTATATTGTGAATTAGAAAGTCAATCGCTCCATAAAGACTGTTATCTAAATTATACTTTATATATATTATGTATTTTTTATGTACTCTCATTTAAAAATAATTACAACAATAAATTTATTATTAATAAAAAAATAATTTAAATAATAAAAACGATTATACATAACACTTATTGGGATGCTATTTCTAAATAGAGATAGCCATACATAAGAACATTTGTTAAAAGTTTTTGGGTTCTGTAGGTAACTACTTGAGTTTATGGCCAATATTATAGACATTATCATGTACATTTGATTATAGTAAAATATAATAAGAATATAAAAACTAAGAAAAATTTTAAACTTACCATAATCTCCTTTGTGTTCTGATTCCTGTTAACTTGTGGTGAGTCCTCCAGATAGTCTTCTATGACAAAATAAGAAGTTGAAATTAAAAGTAATAATTGAATAGAAAACTTTTAAATCTTTTAATATAGCATAACATTGTAGCTTAAAAAATGTTAAATAATGTTTATTGGCTATTAACAGCAGGTCGGTTATAAATATTATCTCAAATATTTCTAAAATCGGTGTATTTTTCTTTTTTGATCCCATAGTACTGAAATAATATTACACAAAAAGTAAAAGGTAGAAGAAAATAGTATAGTATATTAACAAACTAATATATATTGAAAATTGTAAAGCATTGACATCATTTTTATCAATTATTAACTAAAGTATAATTTTGTTTCAAATATAGAAACACATTATACTAACTATTTTCATTAAAAATAAACTCAAACCAAAAGGTCATATTCGTCAATTTAATGAAAATTTTGAAACTTTAAATAATAGCATAACCAAATTAATGAATTATGTATATGTTTTTTTATTATTCATATTTTTTCACATATGATTATAAGATTTTTACGAATATATAGATTAAGAGTACGCTAAGAGTACGTTCGCGATGGAATAATATCCTAATAGATTATACTGATTTTTTTTTCTAATTTTCTTTAATATTTTTTTAATTTTATTCCCTAATTATGATATTCTAATAAAACAATTTTCGAACATGTTAAATAATTTTTAAACAAATCACCAAAAAAACAATTTTTAAACAAGCTAACAGACTCAACAACTCAAGAAAAGAAAAATCAATCTTATAATTTTTAAGAAATCGAAAATTAACAAATTGCTAATTAATCAAAAGGGTCGAAACTCGAAGGAGATTAAAAAATTCCATTAACAAACTTAAAACAACAAAAACTTAGAAAATAAGAATAGAAGAGACTCCCAATTTAAATCCATTGAAGAACTAGTAGAGGTAATAAAATAATAAAAACTTAGAAAATAAGAATAGAAGAGACTCCCAATTTAAATCTATTGAAGAACTAGTAGAAGAATACTTACCTGAGAAGAAAAGACTGGGGAGCAGTAGAATCGTTTGCGTGGAGTTGATGGCGGAGGTGACGGCAAAGCCAAGCGTTCACGACGGCTAAGAAAATAGGGCTGAGTGACGAGGTGTGTGTTTTGATTAGAGTGTGTAAAAATGAGATTTTTTATAAAATTGATTTTATAAACTTAAATTTTGATAAAAAAATGAGTTGGTATTAATGTGATTTATATTTGTTAATTTCGTATCAAAATGAATTATACTAAAATGAATGTCTTTTACTCTTTTTTAGTACTCTTTTTGTATTTAATTATATCTTTCTAATAAAATTTATATTATAAAAATTAACAATAATAAATAAAATATATACTAATTTAAGAATACATAGTAAAAAATATACAAAGTCAAATAAAAAAATAAAGTTCTATAAAAAGTACGTATTAATAAAAATGAAGAAAAAAAGACATATGAACATTGAATACTAAAAATTCTATTAAAAAATACTACATAAATAAACATAAAAAAATTCTAAACAAAAATATCCATACTATTAATAAAAAATATATAAAAAATTGATAAAATTAAAAATTAACCAAGAGTAGTAATAAGAATATTAAAAAATATTTGTTTGTAAAGCATAAACATGAAAAAAAATTCAAGAACTCTAATAATTATTTTTAGTAATTTTTATTATAGATGAAATTGAATGACAAAATTGATAAAATGTCAAATAATTTTTTAATTTATGAAGTGAATGTAAAATTAAAGTTACAATTTGTTACTTCTGATGAATGGGAGTTCAAATCTAGAATCATGTTCATGTTTAGAAAAAAAATCAGACGGGACCGGCGACTGGGACGGAGTGCACCACTGTGAAGATGAGAGAGTTTGAAACTAGAGAGTGCGCGAGAGCGAGAGCGAGAGCAACCTTGGTGCGAGCGAAATCAGGGTTCTGGGTTAAACGACGTCATTTGGGATTTATTTTTCAAAAAAAAAATAATTTTGTTTTTTTCTAAGTTTTTGTAAAATTTTAAAAAATATTTCTAAAACTAATTTGATTTACCAATTAAATTTTTTTTCCATTATATCTTTGTTTCTAGGTGTATTTGAAACGAATTAAGCATAAAATAGATTTTGAGAAGTAGGCCGAAGACCATGGTGAAGGTATTTAAGGCACCACCATAAGAAATTATCGAAATAGCGATTGATTGGTGGTTACTAAAACCTTAATTGCTAATTAGAAAATAGCGACCAACTCCGGTCGTTAACTGTTAGCGACCGGTTTTCAACCAATGCAACCAAACTAGTACCAAATAATATTGGTTGCTAAATTGGTCGATCATTAAATGGCAACCAATTTTTTTGTCGATAAAAAAATCGATCGCTAAATAACAATCAATTTTTCGGTCGCTAAATTGATTATTGATGTTTGATCTAAAAATATAAAATCAGTCGCTGTTACTAATTTTCTAATAATAACTTTTTACTAATTTCACATATAATACTATTAAAATTTAGTTTTCATAAATAATTATATTTAACAAAATATAAAAAAATCAAATATAGAGTAAATTTTTTAAAAAATATAAAAATAATCAAATATCTATATAAAAATTAAAAAATAATTGAATTAACCCCTCTACCCTTCCAAAGCAGCTCCATAACCTCAAATTGGTAATTTAATCTTCTCTCAAGTTGTAGAATCTAAAAAGAAATAGCCTAAGTAAATAAGCAAAAATATTTTGAATAGTCACACTATAAGAAAAAAATAACAAAAAAAAATAAAATTGTTAAAAAAATCTAAATTTTAAAAAAAATTAATAAAAAAATAAAACTGTTAAAAAAATCTAAATTTTAAAAGAAATTTAATAAAAAAATATTACAATATATCCTGTTATAAAAAATTTTTATAACAAAAATAAAACTATTACAATACAAAATAATATTTTATAACAAATATCTTTAATATAGAAATTAGAATTTGTTACAAAAATAGTAACAATTTTTTATCTTTAAAATATTTTTCACAATAATATAACTTTTTCTATTTTAAAATTTTGTTATAAAATATAACGTGATTTTGTAATATTTTTTATTCCTTTAGTTACAAAAGAACAACATTTATTTTTCAACAATTTTTTTAATACAAATTACATAATAATTTACCAAATTTTATTATTTTTTTAATTAATTGATATATTAATTTAATTAACATTTATATAATAACATAGATAATTCAAAGATGTTTCATTTAACTAAGATTTTTAAAGCAAAATAACATTAAAGTTAGTTCTATAAGTTCAACTATAATACAAAAGTTCTACATAGATTAATATCTCTGTGAATTAAAATATTCTTGAGTCTTGTAGCTAACATATTGTCATCATTTTGCCATGCCTGTAAATATGAAAGCCAAACCAAAAATTAAAAACATAAAATTACATTCATTATAATTTTTTTCATTCACTTTTACTTAAAATTTTTAGAAAAAGTTCAGCAGAAACTTACCTAAAATTTGGATATTTTCACTGTCTACGGTTTCATAAACAATTCATTCATCACTTATTTCTCAATTATTACACAATTAAATTTATCAAACTAAATAATAAAACATTTATTATTTCTCAATCATAACACAACTAAAATATAATAAATAGATCTACATGAAATGCAATTAGGATAGACATCCGAATATGCTTGCATTAAATTTTATTTCGATCAAAGGAGCTATTGTTCATGTCAATTAGCTATTAGTTATGCTTCATTAGTTCCAAACTTGGGCACTTTAAACAAGATCATGGCATTCACCACATCTAGGAGGTATATCCAATTTCCCATAATATGAAATCACACATTACACAACATAATAACTAACAAAAGTTATGGCACAATGAAGTTCAACAAAAAAAATTATAACACAACAATTAAAGTCATGAAAAGTTCAATAGTCAACCCAACGAAAGATAAAAATTAATTTAAACTATGCTCACATGTCCAAACATAATCAAAAATCAATTAAATCCCCTTACCAATTAGTGAATTAGTGAAGATGAGTTAAAGAAAATTATATTTTATTCAACATTAAACACAAATCTTTTTCACTATCAAAACAAAACTCAACAATAATGGCAGCATATTAGTTTCTCACTAAAAAATTTAGTACTTCTTCACAATAGCAGAGTTGATGAGGTGAATGAATTCCAGCTAATGACACACAAGCTTAAAACAAAGTTAGTTACATAAATACAAAGCAAGAAATGAATAAACCAACCACAACCAAAATAGTGGTGAAAAATAACACTTGTGTTGGTGTATGTTAATAATATAATCATTATAGGAGAGTCTGAAATTTAGGTAAAATAAGTGATTAAAAAGTTGAATGCAAAATTTGCACTCAAAGACGTTGGCAATTTTCATTATTTTTTTGGAATTCAGGTGGCTAGAACAAGTGATGGAGGATTGTTTCTCTCTCAACAGAAATATATCAATGAAGTATTGAAGAAAGCAAATAAGGAATGTTGCTCAAGTTGTCACACTTCTCTGCGTTCAACAGTAAAATTGTCAGCCTTAGCTTCGATGATTCCAATTTTGTGATCCTCAGCTTTACAGGTCAATTATTGGCAGCCTGTAATATCTAACAGTGATCAGACCTGAGATCTCATACAGTGTACATATGATATCATAGTTTGTACAAGCCCCTCTAGACACCCACTAAAAAATAGTGAAGAGAATACTCAAATACTTCAGTGGTACAATAAATCATGGGCTGCACTTGAAAAAAGCTAACTCTATCGAAATCATAGCCTACAGTGACTTAGATTAGGCTGGAGACCCTGATGATAGGAAGCCTACAAGTGGGTATTGTGTATTCATTGGTTTAAATCTGGTTTTCTGGGCTTCAAGGAAGTAGACAGTAGTAGCAAGATCAAGCACGAAAGCTGAAACTAGGAGTATGACAGACTTGGTAGCTGAATTAATTTGGGTGAAAAATTTAATGTCTCAGCTACAATTTCTATCAAAAGAGGCACCCATGGTCTACAATGATAACTTAAGTGTAGTCCTACTTACTGCCAACCCAATCATGCACTCAAAATCCAAATATTTTGAAATAGACCTTCATTTTGTTAGGAATCGTGTAAATAACAAAGATATTAGAGTAAGTCACATTTCCGGAATCATGCAGATAGATGATGTTCTAACAAAAGCTGTGTCTTCTGAGAATTTTCTTCGCTTCAGGGGTAAATTGAATATTGAGGAGCTTGACAATACAACTGAAGAATTGAAGGAAAGAGACAATAATCAGCAGAAACAGCAGAACAAATAAATAGAGATGATGATTAAAGCAAGATAACACAAGAAAAAGGTGACAGTAAAGATCATGATAGGAGTGTTTAAGTTCAAGTAACTGCATTTACTTGAGTTAGTTAAAATGTAACTACTGAGCTCTGTTTCAGTTAACCTTGCACTCCAAATAATTAGTCCGCTATAATAATTTGTTAAGCTGCTAAACTGCTGTTAGAATTGGTTAGTGATGGAATCTTCTAGTGGCTGGTACTCTAAGTTACAACTATAAGTAGCAACACTTACTACTATAGTAATCACTTTTCAGAATACACAATTACTAATTCACATTTCTTACTCTCTTCTTCTTCTATTCTCTAGTCTTCTTCTTTAATTCTCTGAACCTTCAACCTAAGTTCTTGATATCTTTCAAAATTAATTTAATTCAACTACTAATATTATGACATATAATAAGGGTAAATTACCCTTTAAAACTAGAAGGATATGGTAGAATTCACTTAAAAATTATTTTTATTTTTCTAACAGGGACAACCGAATGCCAACTATTAGAATATATAAAACGATGCATTATTCATGCAAATCAAACTTGGTCTTCTGGATATCTCACATACACTATAAAGGTTGACTTATATCACAGCAAGTGTGTTCTCAGTCTTTCCTCTTCAGCTTCCTCTCAGTTAATCTTTTGAAACTAATATTTAAGTTGGGTTTCGTTACTAAAGTTTCCATTGGTGACAAAATCTGGATACCAATTGTTGACAAAATCTGGATACCAATTGTTCAATTAGAACCAGATAAAGAATTGCAGATATATGAAAATCTCCGTCGTATTGTTAATTTACCTTAAGATGCCGAGATATATCATCATGCACCATATATGTATAATTCATTGTCTCCAATTATACATGGGCCATTTCTAGTATGTCTATATATTACTGTAATTTTGATAATTATAATATTTTAAAAAGAGTTATGAAATTTAAAATAATAATTTTTATTATTTAGCAAAATTTTTTAAAAAATATTACTAAAAAAATATTAGTAAAATATAATAAAAATATAATTTTAATTATAATCATGCTTGCATAATTATTGTAATTATTATAAGTATAAACATACAAAAATCCACTGAGATATATAAAATCAGACTCGTTTATTTTCTCCGAAAATTCTGACAACATTGGATAATAATAATATGCATGATCGATCAAGTAAAATAACTACGTAAAATAATAAGTTGAAATTTAAGATGCTGCATGTAGTGTCGTTGTATAGTTTGAGCCGACTGTGTCGAAAAATCTTCCGAAAGAAATTGTGTTAGTGATATTCTGTTGAAAGTGTAATCCATGGAAATAAAAAGACGCATGAACACAACATGTGGAAAGATAAAAACAGATGTGTAATACATTATTTTTCATATTTATATTTGGCATTTTTTGACCAGTTGGCACAGACTGAGGACCAAATAAGCCTAAGCACAAGGCCAGTTACCCACTTGTGTGTATATATATAAAATAAGAGTACCATTTAAAAAGAATTTTTAGAATTTTTAATAATTTTTATTTATTTTTAAAAAAAGAGAAAATTCATGTAAAATTTGTTAGTGATATTGTCTAAGATACCATTTTTT
>NC_029776.3:28166489-28185716 GCF_000817695.3 Arachis duranensis
TATTTTTATTAAACTACCTTTATACTTTATTAAATTTAAAAAAATTTTTTATTTAATTTTATATAAAGACTTAAATATTTTTTTATATTGGACAAAAACTATCCTAATCTTTTTAATTTAGTCAAAATTCAATTAATTTTAATTTTGAATTTTAAAATTTGAAACAATTTAAAAATCAAAAGTTCAAAACAAAAACATATATAAAAAATAAAAAAAAAGTGTTTGATCTAAGATTAGAGTTCAGCGTTCTTCTTTTCTGGTCAAAGAAGAAGAAGAACTCAGTTCCTCCACGTCGTTTTCTCGAATAGCTCAAGTAGTGTTGTTGAATTTCACCTTGTGAATAACGATGAATCTGTCATTGATTTTAATTTTGAGCAAGGATCGGAAGGCGTGATGGTATCGAGATGGCTGTTCGGTTAGTTTTCGTCACATATACAACCTATCTTGTCAATGGTGTTGTAGGTGGATTTGTTGCTGGTGCAACTGTTTTGGGTTACAAAGGTAATTTTTTGCTCAAAACTATTTATCTTTGTTAGACCATAACTTGCATATGTTAAATCTATATTTTGAAATCTCATGTATGGAACAAGGTCGCTAATTTGTCGATAAAAATAGTGAACAAAACTCAATGGTGCCTTGATGGATTTTACCTATAATCTAATTAGATATGATAGTGAAGTATCAGGTGCACTATTGTATCAAAATTCAAAAAATGCATGGAAAATTTGAAGGAAGTTAATCAAGGTGCTTGGAAATACCTCATTAAGTTTGAGCCAAAAACATGGGTAAAGGCTTACTTCTCGCATGATCCAAAAGTAGATAACCTCACAAAATAACATGTGTGAGGTCTTTAATCCATAGATCGTGAACTACAGATGCAAGCCTATTCTAACTATGTGTGAAGAAATTAGGTGTTATCTAATGATGAAGATGGTGAACTGCAAGCGAGTACTAACAACCATCCTAACAAGCTAGCACCAGTTCAACAAAAGAGGATGAAAAAGCTCATCAAAATTAGCACTAAATGGATGGCAGAATGAATTGGTGACAACGAACAGAAGAGGTTTGAGGTGAGCTGCAAAGCAACCAAAATGGATGTAGATCTTATTAAGCATACTTGTTGATGCAACAGATAGTAATTGACTGGTACCTATTGTAGTTACTTTTATCAATCGTAAACCATTTCATTATTTTCCTTTGTTATCATGGTATGATCTTTCTTCATTATTTCAGGCATGTCTTGCATACATGTACTTTCTGTCATTAGGAAAAGACGTGATTTGCCACAAGATTATGTGCATCCCTGACTATGTATGAAGTCAATACGAAGGACATATACACATTGCATTAAACACGTATCAAGTGCAGAATTTTGACCAAGATCTGAATTCTCACAGTCAGATCCACCCATAATCAAAAGACCAATTGGACGGCCTAAGGTGCACAATACATAGAAGGATCCAGTTGAGCCATTCATGTGAGGAGACAAATTGAAGAAATCATTCTTTGTCTTACAGCAAGTGTGGTGAAAAAGACCACAACTACAAAACTTGTAAAGGAGCTCCTTTCAATCTTAATTGGAAGTCAAATACAAAGAAGCCTAAGAAGAAGGGAGCTAGCACTTCCCAATCACTAGTGATGCTTCCATTGTCATAATCAGCTCCCCCACCAGATGTCAGTTCACTTTAAGGATTATAACTTTTTTTGTGTCTATATCATAAATACTTAGGGATTAATCTGTCTTAGTATAATATACATTAGGGATTATTTTGTCTAAATAAAATATACAATAGGTAATAATCTGTTACACTTCTATGCCCAAGATACTTCTAACAGCCAACTAGGCAGCTCAACAAACCAGCAACAGCCTACTGCAATGATGCATTGTTTTTCATTGTCATTGTTTGATAAATTTATTGATTAAATTGTCATAACATGAATTGTTTTGTCATGTCTTGGTGTCTGTAATCCAGGTTCTAAATGTGGCTATCACAAGTTCTTTAAATGTTGCACTAGGTCTAACAATAACAATAAGGACCACACTTTTGATAGTACCACCAAGGCCAACAGTTACTCAATCCAAGCCACTAGCCCTTACATCAACCCCTCCATTTAAACCTCCAGAAAAATCTCCATCCATGGTTAATGACAAAATTCAGCCAAAACAATCAAAGTTCAGACCAAAGTCAGAAAGTTCTCAGGCCACCAGCTCCACTTGCCCAAGATTCAATCCCATTTAACACACAGCATGCAACACAAAGTCAAGATACTCTACCAACAACATTACTAAGTGCATCAACATCCAAGGAGACATTAGTAGCTGCAAGCATTGCTACAACCAGGTTGTTCAAGTTCATTCCCAACCCACCATCCAAGAAGACAAAGGATTAAAGAGTTGTGCCTTTATGTTGTTTTGGACTAAATGTGTGTTTTTGTAATAGTTTATGACAAATTTCAGATACAATTGCATTTTTTGTTACATTTTTTGTGTTACTGATTTTTTGTCATAGTAAACTTATTAATGGTAACATGCCATATACACATATACATTACTGGCAAATTGGTTTTCTTTTCTTTTTCAGTTTTAGATTTGGATGTTTAATCACAACTTTAATGTCAGTTCTTGAATGTTTGTTTAGATGTTGTTTTGTCAATTTTAATTTCATACATACATTACAATATACAGGCTATCAATGATACAGGGTATTTAAATCATTTATACAAATGGCATATTTCATTTGTCTTGGAAAAAGTCAACACATTTATCTTGTTCAATCATTGATCAATTACTACACTTTATGATGGTTTCAGTGGCTAAGAGAAGGGGGGTTGAATCTTAGCCCACTTTTCACTTAATAACACTTGCTGGTCTTTGACACAACTTCTGGAGACTTTTGATTTTTGTCTCGTACACAGCCACGAGATTTTTTCTTATCTCGTGGCCTGGCACGAGATATTTTTCAGTTTTATCTACTGTGCAGTAGAAACAAAAATGGAATAGAAGAGAGAGAAAATTACACCCAGATATATTCTGGTTCAGCTGCTAAGTGTAGTGCAGCCTATATCCAGTCTCCACCATAACAATGATGGAATTTCACTATAATCATCTTTGATTACAAACACCAATTCTCCCTACGAACTACCATTCCTATCCGCGACAAGTCCAGAGTCTAAACCCCAATCCTGAACTTGACTTGGTCACTGCCAAGCTTTCAACTGCTAAGTGCTAACCCAACTTGCAAGGAAATTCCCACAGAATCATGAAACACAATACAGATGTACAAAGGACCTCTAAGGACATCTATGACTTTTTTCTTTTAATTTTGCACTCTTTACCTTTTTTTACTCTATGGCTTTTTCTTACAAACCTCACTGTTTACCTTTTTCCATGAGAGTCAAGACAGACAAAATTAAACAGAAAAATACAAAACAGAATACATTGAAGGAGAAGAACTTCTGTTAGCTTAGGTAGCTATGTGAACACTGTGCCTTGCACTCTCACTCTTTGCTTCAAGCCCTGGCTGTTTTCCCTATTTATAGAGGGAGAAGCCTCCACGGTTGAAACCAAAAGAACCAAGCTAATCTTCTTCTTCTTCATGCAAACTGGTTCGGCCAGAGAGAGAGAGGAGAAATAACCGAATGCAATAACCAACATGCAATTACCTCTAGTTCTTCCTTGGTCACCAATAATCATCAATCTGAGCCTTCCAACTTGCCTTGCACTCCAAGATGGACTCCTAGCCCTTGATGCTTCATGATGATGACAGCTTCATCTGCTCCATTCTCTACCTCTTCCATCACGTAGCCATTGTAGCTACCTCCTGTGGTGTTTGAGCAGAATCAGAGACAAGCCATCCCTCCAAGGATCTTCTTTCTTTGACCGAGATCTTCTCTTCCATTTTTGGTATAGAGAGATTGAGCTTACTTCACCAAATCTTACCTCCTTTGGTGAAGATCTCAGCCCCAACATACTTTTTGTTTTCTTTTTCTTGCCATCATTACAATGGTCTTGTAACTTGCTTCTCCTTTTTTTCGGTGTCTAGCCATAGCTTCCATGCTTTCCCTGTGTTGATATGACCGAATGAAGAAGAGAAGTGAGAGAGAAGAAAAAGATGTTATCACTACAAGATTTTTATTAATTGGTGGAGATTTTATAATGGAAGTTTTTGAAAACCTCCACAACATCATCTATTTGTAGCAATTTACAAAATCTCCCTAAATAAAAATCTCAGCATTTACACAAAATTAAAACACCCACACATCTGAAGTCCACCTAAGCACTCAAAGCCCATACCAAAATGAAATGTTGTCATAGTTTCAAGTGAGGGGAGAGTGAGCAAGACCTATGAATGAAAACCCTAAATTGCAGCATCATCGTCATTGTCACCGTCGCCGTCGCCGTCGCCGTCACCGTCGTCGCTTCTACGTCACCGCCACAGCCACAGCCACAGTCATTCATCTCCTTGCCGCTAGTGCCAATGCCACAATGTGCTTCGACAATCTCTTTTCCCGTTATCTCTTCCGTCAACTCATCTCCTCAGGCTGTGACATGGTCATTTTTGAGATCTCCTTCTGCGTTCTTTTGTGCATTCATTCAGATTTGCATTCCTTCTTCATTCTTCCGTCGAAGCTTTTTAGTGACTTTTGATTTTCACATTAATTTAGTTTGATTGACTACTTCTTTGTTTTCGGATTTGACTTGTTACTTTTGAGATTATTCAGTAACTTGATGGCAATGCAATTAGTAATATTATTTTTGTTCATTGATTTCGCGACGAAATTTTTGATATAGTGCAAGGAATTTTTGCTAATTTTTAAATTTTGATTTTGCGACACCCTTTTAATTTGATACTAATGTATATATTTAAAATCCTGATAAATTGATTTTATTTAGAAATAGCTATGTTGCTTACTCTATATTTTTTTTCATATAGATTCCTCAGGCAAGGAAATTTGATATCGAGAAAACAAAGCTAATGTGTGCTAACATGCTCAAGTGGAGGAAGGAATTTGGTTCAGACATTATTGTAGAGGTATTGCTTTGAATTCGTTAGATATGTCATATTATCATGATGGAAGGAACTATAAGTGGAGTCGCAACTGCCGAAGCTGAAATGGCTGGTAAAGGTGCAGCTGATGCTGCTACTGCAGGGGCTGAAGCTGTTGTGGCTTCGCCCAAAACAAGTGGTAGTCCCAGTTTGAGCAAGTTGTTTAGCGGTAATTTGTTGGAGAAATTTACTTTGGACAACTCCACATACTTGCAGGCGCAAATCAGAGCTACTTTCTACCTAAAATTCGAGAATGAGAAGTCAGATCAAGAGGTTTGATCATGTGCTTTGTAAACAATTCAATGTACGTTTAGTTCTGAAAATATTTCTTATATTATAGTTGTTCTATTTGCCAGTAGATAAGGATAAGAATGATTGAAATGGTAGCTAAAGGTTTGGCTACCTTAGAGGTATGTTTGTTGTGATTTAAATTTTTGTGTTGGTTGGAAAATTGTTGAATGGTGTGATTTTTATGATTTTATTGATTTTCATTGGTGGAGTTAATCTTGTTGTCCTGCATGTGTAGGTTTCTCTCAAACACTCTGGTTCTCTTTTTATGTATGCGGGTCATGAAGGTGGAGCTTATGCAAAAAATAGTTTTGGAAATATGTATCTTTGTGACATATTATGTATATTTTGGAATTTTTTTGTTTCCTTATTTACCTTATGTTCGTTGTTTTTTTCTTGAATAGTAGTCATGCAGCAACATGCATAATGGTCATGCCTTAGGGCATGATAGTTTTTCATTCATAAATAAATAATTTACTAGGAGTACATTCCATTGGCCTCCACTTCTCCCGCTACTCATATCCCTTTGTTATGCTTTCTTTATATGGTTAATATTTTTATTTATGGTTTATTGCTCTTTTCCATTGTTGCAGATATACTACTGTTGGTGTATTTGTACTTAGGCGGATGTTTCGCGAGGCTTGGGGAGCTGCGGCTTCTAAAAAACAAGCTGAATTTAATGATTTTCTTGAGGTAATTTTAGAAATTAGTATAAAATTGAATAGCATCTGGGCTTTGTGGTAGTGACAAACATGATTGGAAATGCAATGATTATCAAGCATGGAATTAGAAAGAAAATGCAGTATTCCTCCCCCACCCACTTTTTCAGTTTTTGCATTTTTCTTGAGTTTATTCCATTAAAACATATCCATGGATGCTTAATTTATTAGGTTAAGAATTCTTGTATTTTCTGTTCCAAACTTGCTCTTTCATTTTTGGGTAGTATATATACTAATTTACAATTGTTTGCAGAATTAATTATGCAGTGATTTACTAATGATTTGCGTACGAATAATGTGATGGTCTTTGATTTAGGGTGTGTTGTTGTATAGGACTTTGATTTCAAGGAAATCAATGAAGTGATAATCCTTCCTTGAGCCTTAGACTACAACAAAATCCATGTGAGTATGAAGAACTTTACCTTACATCTTGTATTTGTCATGAAAAGTAGGTACAACCTGGTAACTAAAACTTGTGATTTATCCGTAGGTTCTTGGTAACTAATATGATACTAAATTGCTTGAAAAATGGCTTTTCTTTTAATTCTTGCTTGACTTTTGTACATCTTTAAATCGTAATAGAATAAAAGAAAACCGAAAAAATAATAAGGTGTATGTTGTCATGTTTACTCGTATGCAATGCAGTTACGTCATGAAAGGATTGATGAAAGAATGAAGGCTTGCAGGAATTAGTTTCCAGCATCAATAAGGTTAGTGGTTTTAATTTTTATGCATTGGTATTACAAATTTTATAACTTGAATATCCTTGGTTTGCTTAGATATTGTGAATCTATGTTGTTGTAGACAGACAGAAACATTTATAGCCATAGGTTTTAAGCATATTGAAGAAGGTGAGAAATTAGCGGTTGGCTTTTGATACCTTGTCCAGTTATACAAGATGAAATTAAACCTCTAACATAACATTAAGTCTCAAATAGATCATGCTAGCTAGGTTTAAGTATAAAATTTCCATTTTTTTTCTAAATAAGTTAAATATGAGTAAATTTGAATATTATCTCTTTGCTCATGTTGAACCTCCTTGTTAATTATGTGTACTTCGCTGCTAATTACTCTTGATTATAGCGCACAATGGTATATGTATATATATAGGCTTGAAGAGATATGATTCTAGTTCTAACAGACTAATAAATCAAACAATTTTGTTGAATCAGGATGAGCCCCCAAGTGAAAGGAAGATTGCCAAATTGTGTTAATATGCTGCAAAAAATCCTTTTTGGATTCCAAAGGTATCTTTTGTTTTTCATTTCATTCATATAGAAGTTTAAGAAAGGGGGGAAGGAGAATAATATGAATATCCTTCAATTAATTGAATCTGTTGCTGAAGTTTATGAAATCTACTTTTCCTGCTAGATAGCTCTCATAGTGTGAAAATTTTTTGTCTTGTATAGTGTGAAAATTGAAATTGTCTCTTATAGTGTATAGTGTCATGTTATATGCTGTTAATTTTGTTGTTAAAGCTCTGTTAAAGCTTGATCTTTGATGATAGTCTCAAGGTACTTTGGTCATGTGTAATGCCCTTTTATGACAATCAATATATATATATAAACAAATTTGTATATCTTCAGTTAATTAAAGAATTTGTGTTTCATTGTCAGTTTGTGATCCAGTGATTGGTGACGAAGGAAAACTTTATGTTCCTCAAGAGCTAATATCAGTTTATTGTGAAAGGGTAAAACTGTTTAGCAAAGATGTTTATGCAGGTGTTCATGTGCAAATAATATATACAATGCATCAAGTTTAAAGAATATAAATCTTTTAAAGAATATAAATCTTTTAGTTCAATTGTTTATAATTTGGGAACAGGAACGGCAAGCCTATCTTATTGGTAATAAAGCCCTAGCAAAAGAACTTAATGCTAAAGGGCAAGTGCACAACATGCATATAAAAGCAGCTCATGGAAAAGCTCAGAAATCTATTTATTGCCAGAGGTTTGTTATTCGTAAATACTTTCATGCCTCCTTTATTCATACTAGTTTTCATTAAAATTGGGACACATTTGATGTCACATTGACATGTCTTGCTTGCCCCCCAGAGCTTGTTTATACTGACGAGAAAATTTAAGAGCTGGCTCTAATCTTATCCCATTTAAACTTGGTTTTACTTATTTATTCTATTTGTGTATCTATTTGAATATGTCAGTTTTACTTGTATATTTATTCATTGTATTTATTATTGTAGGATTTAATCTGAAGATGATGGCCGGAAAGCTTGTAATTTTTTTCATGAGGCTGGACCATCAAAGGTTTACCTTTATATTTGTCCATGAAAAAACTTCTATTTAGACAAGTGTTACAACTATGCATATTTCATTATTTACGGTATAGTTCAATTTTTGATAAGTTTGATTATTATGTATGTATGAATGTTAAAGCTTTTGTGAAGTCAAACTTGGATTGAGTTCAGCTTCTATTAAGTATTAATAAATGTTTTGCCTTTCTTATGTGATTATCGAAGTATCTCTCTATTCTTTTATATAGTTAATTAGAATAATACCATATGGAATTATGATTAGAACTATTGACATCGAGAACTTTTTTATATATAGATTTATGTTTTATATTAAGGAATTGTGTTATAAAAGATTTAGTTTTTAAATTTTGATATTAAAAAATAAATTTTTAATTTGAGAATATGTAAATGAAATAAGATTAATGAATAATTTGAAATTAAAAATAAATAAATAATTATAGGATTTGTGGAGGTTTAAAAGTCTCACAAAATAGTTATTTTTTAAATTAAAAAATCAATTTGTGGGGGTTTTAAACTGTCACAAAAGTGATTTAAAACTCTCACAAAAGTATAATATAAAACCCTCATTAAACACATAAAAAACCCCACTGAATAGATTGTGGAGGTTTTTAAAAACCCCCACAAAAAACCTCGTGACACCTCAAATTTTGGGGGTTTTAGAAACCTCCACAAACTATTTGATGGGGTTATAAACCTCCACAAATAGAAAAAAAACCTCCACAAATAAATAAAAATCTTGTAGTATATGAACCATAATCAATGCAACAAAGAGAGAGAATAAGAGTAAATTAATTTTCCCACTCCCTTTGCTTTAGGTAGCGTGTAGCACTTAGTGCTATCCAATCAATCCATTTTTTCTTTCCTATTTCCAATGTCTGCATTAATTTCACTTGATAAAATTTGAATTCCACCACATGGTAAGAATAAGATCCGTTAGAAGCATGCAGCATAATTAAAGGAATGAGTTTTATTAAGTTAAAGAAATGCATTGTGTCCCCATCTTCTTTGGTTTCGGACCAGCCTCTTTGTTGGACTTTTAATTTGGTTTTCTGGCCTGATTTCATAACAAAATATTCAGCCACAAGGATCAAAATAATTTTATATCAATGCTGATCATTTTTAATCAAATTGGACTTGCTGTATATTTCTTTTTTTTTTTGCCCAGAACAAAAATATGCATAGCAAAATTATTTAAATTAGCATATATCAAATTAATAATTTTGCAATTTATTATTTTAATAATATTTGATTATTATCAAATTAAATTAGAATTTTTCAAACTCATCACTTTAAAACAGCTACACTCAAGATAACTAAAACAACACTGATACACCATCTTATTCGTTTTTTTTTTATCTCTAAAGCAACAATTCTCTTATCCAAACATGTGATCATGTTTCCCATGTCTTAACTTGCTTTCTGTGATGCTCTTCAACATATTTAGTATCTTTCTCTCCCAGATACCTTGTATCAGTCATTCCAAGTCTTACAATGTGCTCATCAAACCACAAAAAACTTACAATATGGTTGTCTTATCTACACATCAGTTCACACAACTCAAAAATAATCCGGTATTTAAGGATAAACCCTAATACAAACACAACTAGTTGCTTTACTTACCTTATAGAATGGACACGCCAAAAAGACTCTGTTAGGATTGTTGTTCGTCTTCGACATGAACATGATTGCATATACTACACAAAAGTACTTTAGTGAAACACCATCTTTCTCATCTCTTGTGTTAAGACCCGAGTTTGCAGTGGATTGGTCTTGTCTTTCTCCACCTCCACTTTTTCTTGAGCTTAATGATACTCCGTCACATGTCATGAGACGAAATGCTGTCTCCTTTTTGTTCACCCTTTCTATGCATTCAAAAGATTAGAGTTGATAAATTTGAAACATTGAAGTTCTTGGTAAACGGCGTGGGATTTTAGAATGGAAGGATGTATATATCCTATTTTGAAAAGATCCATGTCACATGTGCTCCCGTAACAGACATGTATATATCCTGTTTTTAATGATATATCTTGTTTCAATTTTTCGGTTAAGGCTTTATTCTCTAGCGTAAACTACCAAAACTGAATCCAATTTTTTAAAAAGCTGATAAAAACAAATTTTACTTTTGATAATCACAAATATTTTTAAAATATTATAAAACACGATAAATTTTAAAAGTCTAGAATTTGATATTTGTTAAACTAAACAAAAAAAAGAATTTTAGCATAAAGTTAATACAATAATAGATAGGTAAATATTAAGCAAGAGAAGGAAAAATTTAAAGAAAAAAAAACTAATTATCGTTGGTTGAAAAAATTTGATTGCAAGTATATTTCAAATCTTATAGTCAATAATTTTGTATCCATAATTATTACAAGAGATTTTAAATGTATTTTTATGATAAATAATGTGTTTTAAAGAATTTAATAATAATTTTATTGAAATCTGTTTTTAAGAAACAAGAAGTTATTTTTACTATTATTTGATTCTTAACAATTATTTTTACTATAATCATCATAAATATAGACACACTAAATTAAAATCCACCATTATATATGAAACCAGACTCGTTTATTTTCACCGAAAATTCTTTGACTAAACAATTATAGGATAATAATGACATGCATGATCGATCAAGTAAAGTAACTAGTTATATTTTATGGAAGTGACTCATGTACAGACGTAAAAAACGTCCTTAGAAATAGTATTAATTAATTAATATAATCAAAGTTGTAAATATTAGAAAAACAAATTGGTTTATAGTTTCCAATTTTAAGTGAACCAAGTGAATAGGATCACACTTTTTTGGACGAGAATCATGATATTCGCCTTGTCAAACAAGAATATCTGTAATAATATAGAAATAGCCTGGATTATATATTTGACTTTTATAATTTGGAATTTTTGTTGCTTTGGCATGCATTTTTTAAAATTAAATTAAAAATTTTTAATCTATAAATTAACTAATTAAGCATGATAAATTACTAATAAATTATTAGATAAAATAAAATAAAAATAAATTAATTCAACCAAAGAAAACATATAATGAAAAATTTGGAACTATTTTAAGTGATATAAGTAAGATAGTAACTGTAAAAGATTGAATTAATATAAGTAGATTATAATTGACAAAGATAAATTTTATAATTATGTATGTGTAAAATTATATATCATTATTGTGAATTTAAATTATAAAATACATAATATACGTATTATTATACGTAATTATAATAAGTAATATATAGTTATAAGTTTGATTTATTTAAAGTTAAACTCGATTCATTTAATATATCATCCTACATTTAGGTTCAGGTTTAGGGATAAGTTTATAAACTCAGATTATTTAGTTATTAATAAATTAAGCTTAAAATTGGCTTACTTCTAATTTTAGTCATGATAAATTATTTGTCGTATATTAAAATACTGTACTTTTAAACAAATAATTAACATAAATTAACCAGCAATAGTAATTAAAAACTTACGATAATTATACTTTTAATCAACACTTTAAGAGTAAATCCCAAAAAAGTATATTGCTAGCTAGCTAGTTGGAAAACTGTTACGGCCTGACCCAAAGGGAATCTGGGCCGACCCGACCCACTAACCACCTGACTAGAAGGTCGGGTGATACGCTCATATCCGACCCGAACGCATGTCCGGGACAGCTAGCCACCACAGCTGTGCGAGAAAACTTTGCAGAAGAAGGGTTCTGCCCTTGTGGGACCCACATCTGACACAGTATATAAGGGGAGGGTCCTACCCCTCCCCCAAGATACGTCACACATTCCACCTGACACATTTCTCACCTACACACTAACTGACTAGAGCGTCGGAGTGTCTTTGCAGGTGACACCCCCTCCTTCCACAACGAGAGCTCGGCTACCTGGCTGACCGGATCCCAGCACGATCGCGATCGAAGTGTTCCCAGTTCCACATACTCCACCCGAACCGTCCGGTAACCGCTCAACAGAACATTGGCGCCGTCTGTGGGAACGTCTAAATGGAAGTCGTGCCGGGCTTTAGAGACCAAGGTCGAACAACCGGTGCAGAGGGGGCGGTCTCTGTCGCCTCCCCGGGAGGGCGACGCAGGTCCCCCCGACAACGCACCGAACCACGCACAAGGACGTGAGAGACGCGACCCTTCGAAGGAACTAGTGGTGACAGCGCCAGAATAATGCAGGAATTACGCCATAGGGTCCAGAACCTGGAACGACAACTAGCCGATCAAGAGCATGATCGACGAACTACCGATCCTAGCTATTCCCCATCCCCTGAAAGCCGGGAGAGAGGTTCCCACCGGAGTCGCCCCAGGCACGCCTCTGCCTCCAGAACGGAAGCGGAAAGCACCCGAGAAGATTCGCCCATCCCGAGAAGACGAAACGACACAATCATTTACTCCCGAGGCAAGGAAACGCGCCACACGGGACGAGATCGCGAAGACGGAGAAGGAAGGCCTGTGAGGACACGGCAACCCGTGATAATGGGCACCACCCCGTTCCATCGGTCCATAGTTGAGGTCTGGTTGCCGAAGCACTTCGACAAACCAACAGACATGAGGTACGATGGAACCCAAGACCCTCTGGAACACCTCACGGCCTTCGAGGCTAGAATGAATCTGGAGGGAATAGGAGACGAGGTGAGGTGCCGGGCCTTCCCAATCACCCTGGCTGGACCTGCGATCCGATGGTTTAACAGCCTCCCGCAGGGATCCATCTATGGGTTTTCGGACATCAGTCGTGCCTTCTTGGCTCAATTCACAACACGAATAGCAAAGGCAAAACACCCGATCAACCTGCTCGGGATAACCCAAAGGCCCGGGGAGCCGACCAGAAAATACCTGGACCGCTTCAACGACGAATGCTTGGAAATTGACGGCCTAACCGACTCGGTGGCCAGCCTCTGTCTGACGAACGGCCTCCTGAACGAGGACTTCCGAAAACACCTCACCACGAAACCAGTTTGGACGATGCACGAAATCCAAACGGTAGCTAAGGAATACATAAATGACGAGGAAGTCAGCCAGGTCGTGGCTGCCAATAAACGGCACTCCGGCTACAATCAACCTAGGCAACAAGGTAACGGAGTGAGACAGAAAGAGCAAGCCAAAGAGGGAGGGCCGAGCAAGGCACGCAGACCATTTCCCCGGATCGGAAAATTCACCAACTACACTCTACTCACTCTCCCCATCATGGAAGTTTACCAGCAAATAGCCGAGAAAGGAATCTTGTCGAAGCCCCGACCACTCAAGGACCGTACGGGGGAAAACAAGAGCCTCTACTGTGACTACCACAAGGGCTATGGGCACCAAACACAGGACTGCTTTGACCTGAGGGGTGCACTAGAGCAAGCCATAAGGGACGGTAAACTCTCAGAATTCTCCCATCTCATTAGGGAGCCTACGAGGCGACATCGCAACCAAGACGAGGAAGGCAAGACCCGGTCGGCAAAGCAGCGACAAGAGCCAGAAGACAAAGACCACAGTCTCACCGTGATAAACGTAGTAACCGCCAAAAACACCGCACCAAAGTCGAGATCGGCGCACAAGAAAGATGCCAAGATCCTGGCGGTCTCCTCCGCGCCGATGCAAAGCTCTAAGAAGCCCTCATCTATCTCCTTCGGCCTGGAAGATCAGTGGTTCAACGAGGCCCCTGAAAATCCACCCATGGTCATCACGGCCAGGGTGGGAATAGGCCTCATAAAACGAATCCTTGTTGACACGGGGGCAGACTCGAACATCATGTTTCGCAACGTGTTCGACGCACTGGGATTAAGGGACGCCGACCTATCAACTCACCAACACGGGGTCATCGGGTTAGGCGACCACTTCATCAAGCCAGATGGAGTAATATCCCTGCCGGTTTCCATGGGACAGGCCCAAGGCCAAAGATCGGCAATGGCTGAGTTCGTGGTTCTCCGAGATTCCACAGCCTACAACATCATCTTGGGGAGGAAGACGATTAACGATGTTGAAGCAATAATCAACACAAAGCTACTAATCATGAAGTTTGTTACCGACGACGGATCTATAGGGTCCATAAGGGGAGACCTAGAAACGGCGGTCGTTTGCGACAATGCCAGCCTCTCCCTGAGGAAGAAATCTAAAGAGGCGTCGGGGGTGTTCCTGGCTGACCTAGACGCTAGGGTAGACGACAAGCCCAGACCAGAACCAGAGGGGGACCTGGAAAAGTTCAGGGTCGGTGACACGGAGGAAAAGTTCACGTTTGTCAATAGAAACCTCCCACATGAATTGAAGGAGCCTCTGGTAGAAATGATCAGGGCCAATGGGGATTTGTTCGCCTGGACACCGGCCGACATGCTGGGCATAGACCCCGAAGTCATGTTACACCACCTGGCCGTCAAATCGGAAGCACGCCCGGTAGCACAACGGAGGAGAAAGATGTCGCGGGAGAGGGCGGAGGAGGTGGCCAGGCAGATGGCCAGCCTCCTAGAAGCAGGTTTCATACAAGAACTAGACTACTCAACCTTGCTCTCGAATGTGGTTCTGGTAAAGAAGCACAGCGGCAAATGGAGAATGTGCGTAGACTACTCCGACCTTAACAAGGCATGCCCTAAAGATTGTTTCTCCCTCCCCAACATAGACGCATTCGTCAACGCGGCAGCGGGCTACCGGTATCTGAGCTTTATGGATGCCTACTCCGGCTACAATCAGATACCGATGCACCGACCCGACGAGGACAAGACAGCATTTATAACGCCTAGGGGAACCTTCTGTTATAAGGTGATGCCGTTCGGCCTAAAAAATGTGGCGGCGACATACCAAAGGCTGATGAACAAAATATTTCGCAACCTCATAGGCAAGACGGTGGAAGTCTATGTAGACGACATCCTCGCGAAAACTACGCGACCGGACGACCTCCTGAATGACCTGGCAAATGTATTCGCGTCTCTCCGACAACACAGCATGAGGCTCAATCCCCTCAAATGTGCCTTTGCCATGGAAGCTGGAAAGTTCCTAGGGTTCATGATAACCCAAGGGGGGTAGAAGCTAACCCTGAGAAATGCCAAGCGATACTCCAGATGAAGAGCCCGGGTTGTATCAAGGACGTCCAGAGATTGGCAGGGCGACTGACCTCGTTATCCCATTTTCTCGGAGCTTCGGCAACAAAAGCCCGACTCTTCTTCAACCTCATGAGGAAAGGGATAGCGTTTGAATGGACGCCCGCATGCGAGGAAGCCTTTAGACACTTCAAGGAAATCTTGGCGACACCCCCTGTGCTCGGGAAGCCAAAGAACGGGGAGCCGTTATACCTATGTCTCGCCATAACAGGAGAAGCCCTGGCCGCGGTTTTGGTACGAGAAGAAGGAAGGGCTCAACAGCCAGTCTATTTCGTGAGCAAAGCCCTACAAGGGGCAGAACTAAGGTACAGCAAACTGGAAAAGCTAGCTTTGGCACTCTTGACCTCTTCACGGAGGATAAAACAATATTTCCAAGGTCACCGGATTGTCGTAAGGACGGACCAAGGAATCCGACAAGTACTCTAAAAACCCGATTTGGCGGGAAGGATGATGACTTGGTCCATTGAACTTTCCCAATATGACATACGGTACGAACCCCGGCAAGCGATCAAGGCGCAAGCGATGGCTGACTTCCTGGTAGAAGTAGCGGGGGATCCAACCGAGGAGACACGCACACAGTGGAAGCTCCACGTGGACGGAGCCTCCAATCAGACATCCGGGGGTGCCGGGATCATCCTGGAAAGCCCAGCCGGGGTCGTATACGAACAGTCGATCAAGTTCGAATTTCCCATCTCGAACAACCAAGCAGAATACGAAGCCCTTATAGGGGGCTTAGCCCTAGCAACGGAAGTTGGAGCGACAAGGTTGGAAATATGCAGCGATTCACAAGTCGTCACCTCCCAAGTAAATGGGAGTTACCAAGCCAGAGACTCACTATTACAAAAATACTTGGAGAAAGTCAAGGATTTGAGCCAGAAGTTTGAGGAGGTCACGATCCACCACGTTCCAAGAGAAAGGAACACATGGGCAGATCTCCTATCAAAATTGGCTAGCACCAAACCGGGAGAAGGTAACTGATCTCTCATCCAAGGTATGATGAGGGAGCCGGCGGTCACTTTGCACCTGTCAAGGATAAGCCCCTCATGGTTGGACCCCATCACCAGCTCCTTAGAAAACGGCAAACTCCCCGACGACGAAAAAGACGCCAAGAAACTAAGAAGGAAAGCGGCCAAGTACGCGATCATCCAGGGTCAGCTGTTCAGGAAAGGACTCAACCAGCCCCTATTGAAATGTCTACACCCCGACCAAACGACTACGTCCTCAGGGAAGTCCATGAAGGGTGTTGCGGACATCACATAGGGGGTAAGGCCTTAGCAAGAAAATTAATCCAAGCTGGATACTATTGGCCATCAATGATGGCAGACTCCAAAGAATTTGTTAGAAGGTGCGTCAAGTGTCAAGAGAACGCCAATTTCCACAGGGCACCAGCCTCCGAGCTAAGCTTGTTAACGTCTTCCCGGCCATTCTCACAGTGGGGAATCGACCTCTTGGGGCCCTTCCCGGTTGGTCCTGGACAAGTTAAGTACCTCATAGTTGCCATTGACTACTACACCAAATGGATAGAGGCCGAGCCGCTGGCCAGCATATCCTCATCCAATTGCAGGAAGTTCATGTGGAGGCAAGTGATAACACGGTTCGGCATCCCGGAGATCGTCATCTCGGATAACGGGACACAATTTACCGACAGGAAGTTCACGGAGTTCCTCACCGGCCTGGGTATAAGACAGAAGTTTTCCTCGGCGGAACACCCTCAAACAAACGGACAGGTTGAGTCCGCCAACAAGATCATCCTGTTAGGGCTTAAGAAGCGGCTCGATAATAAAAAAGGTGCTTGGGCCGACGAGCTCGCCTCAGTCCTCTGGTCCTACCGTACAACCGAGCAATCGTCCACCGGGGAGACCCCCTTCCGACTAACATACGGGTTAGACGTAGTAATACCCGTAGAGGTCGGGGAACCGAGCCCGCGACTACTTCTAAAAGGAGTAGGGAAAGCCGTGGAGAAGGACCTGATAGATGAAGTCAGAGAAATCGCCCACTTGACGGAAGCAATAGCAGAAGCAAAAGAACAACGAAAGAGAATGAGAAAGATGCACAATTACCTGCAATGATAGCAAAGGACCGAAAGGAAAACAACGACGACGAAGTGCTGAGGGAGAAGAAGGTGGGATAGCAGATTTGGAAGCAAAGAGATGAACGCCAAATGAGTACCAAAGGCACCACAAAACTGTTTTAAAACCACCACCAAAAGGAGCGCGAAAGTCGAGGGGCATTTTAGTCTTTGCACGAAGGATTTTACACCCATTATGAGCATTTAATGCTCGATGCGAAGAACGAGGCGATAAGTGACCGCCCCAGTAACAAACAGGCACACGCACAAAAGGCACGTCCCTCCCACGGGCGGCCGACCTAGCGAGAACACATAGAGTCAGAAATAACACGCCACCAACAGCCCACGCAACTATTGCTGGCACGTTGGGGGCACTGTTACGGCCTGGCCCAAAGGGAACCTGGGCCGACCCGACCCACTAACCACCCGACCAAAACGGTCAGGTGATACGCTCATATCCGACCTGAACACATGTCCGGGACAGCTGGCCACCACAGCTGTGCGAGGAAACTTTGCAAAAGGAGGGTTCTGCCCTTGTGGGACCCACATCTGACACAGTATATAAGGGGAGGGTCCTACCCCTCCCCCAAGGTACGTCACACATTCCACCTGACCCATTTCTCACCTGCACACTAACTGACTAGAGCGTCGGAGTGTCTTTGCAGGTGACACCCCCTCCTTCCACAACGAGAGCTCGGCTACCCGGCTGACCGGATCCCAGCATGATCGTGATCGAAGCGTTCCCAGTTCCACATACTCCACCCGAACCGTTCGGTAACCGCTCAACAGAACAAAAACAAATCTAAAATATGATATAATTATTTTTTAGAAACAGTTTTAGAAATAATACTTTTATTCAAGAACAAGTCCAAAACAAAAAAAAATATATATGTAATTAAAATGAAGTGGTATACCCAAACAAAAATGAAGTTATGGTGATTATTTTTAATATTTATAAAAGATTGAGTATGTGACTGGGAAAACGCTTAATTACTTTGTCATGAATAGCTTGATTTTTTTGGTTAGGATTAATTAAAAATAAATTAATTTTAAAAAGTCAGAACCTTTTTTATTTTATGTAAAGCTAGTTAGTTGTGCAAATCAAGAACTTATTCTTCTAAAAATATTCTTTTCTTCATCTATTGTTATTTTTTTATTATTCCATCACTTTCATTTTTAATTTAATAAAATTATTATAATAACTATTGTAACTATTATAATTAAGATTTTTTTTGTTATTTAGAAGAAAATTATAATGAAGGAAAAGGATATTTTTAGAAGAAAAATTTTTAATTTTGTTCAAGATAATTAAAATAGGACAAAATAAAATATTTAAAAATAAGATGTTTTAAACATCAGAGATGAAATTAAGACTTAGTTTAAATATTAAATATTAAATAAGTACTTTACTTTTTTAGTTTTGTTTTTCAAAAATGTTATTCATACATCAAAATTAACTACCAATATATTTGTATATAAATACAGATATAATTTTATTTATTTTTAATGTGTATTTATATTCCAACATATATTTTATATTGGTAGCTGATTTTTAGTATACACCTAACATCATTATTTTCTTTAATGCTTCATAATGAACACAGAAAATAATAATTATATGTTTATTCAACCATATTATGTATACATAAAAATTAACTACTGGTATAGAATATATAGTGAAATATAAAATATACACTAAAAATAAATTGAATAATACGTGTATTTGTACATAAATATATTGTAATTAATTTTTATTGTA
>NC_029776.3:28185774-28193417 GCF_000817695.3 Arachis duranensis
TATTATATATTTTATAATTTTACTTTACAATAACAACATAAAATTTTACATACACATATATTATAAATTTCATTTTGTTAATTACAATCTACTTATGTTAACTCAATCCGTTGACGATTTCTATTTTATTTGTCACTAAAAAATTCCAAATTTTGCATTTTTTATGGTTGAATTAATTTATTTTACTTTTATTTTATCTACTAACTTATTATGCCTAATTATTTAGTTTATGATTTTTGAAAAAATTCTAATTACATTTTTAAAAAGCATGCCAAAGCAACACAAATTCCAAGTTATAAAAGTCTAATATATAGTCCAAGTCATTTCTATTACAGATATTCTTGTTCAAGAATTCAAATCCCATGATTTTTGTTTAAAAAAGTGTAATCATATCTACTTGGTTCACTTAAAATTGAAAAGTATAAACCAACTGATTTTTTTAATATTTATGACTTTGATTGCAGTAATTAATTAATAGCATTTCAACATGACATCAATTCTTTCATCCATGTTGTCCTTAGAAAAAGATGTTTTTGGCGACTGGATGCGAGTCACTCCCATAGTTTATTTGAGAGACACAGTTTCACTAAATATATTGTTTGATGACCATACAATTTTATTCCAGAAAACAAATCAAAGTACACTGCTGATGAGTAACCCAATGCATGGTGCAATACCCAAACATTTCCTCACAACATAAAAATTATTTGATAGTTAAAAAGAGTATTAGGTAGATGAATAATGCTATGCCATGCTAATCTTATATATAGAAGCATGGTATATACGTTGGTGCGGTCTGTCGTGGGCTCGTGGCATTGACTTATCTGTGGCTAAGGTGGCTATGAATAACTCACCAATCCAATTATGACACTTGGCATGTTTGACTATAGGTGAGGAACTATTTAAATTGCTTACACGCGATAAGTTCACTAATGATCTACAGTAAAAGTTAACATATATATCGGTAAAATTTAACAACAAATCATTGAAGAAAGGATGTAAAAAATTAAAAAAAAAATGTAATATGTAAGAATTGTGAAAAATTGTACACAAAATCGATGAAGAAAACCATCATTAGAGAGACTTGTTGTGAAAAGGGTTTACGAAAAACGAGGGTTCGAATAATGATCTTTGTTAGAAATAAGAGACTAAACTGAAAAAAATGATTTGTATATTATTGAATGTATTTAAGTTGTCTATTCAAGTTGTCTATTTAAGTTGCCTACTCAAAGATACAATATAAAAAGGTATTTATAAGGACTAAGATAATCGTAATAATAAAGACGTAATATTCTATAATAAATATTCAGATATACTAAATAATACTAATTGATTCTAATTGATCCTAATTATATTCTAACATCCCCCTCAAACTCAAGTAACAACTTGAGTTTGAAACTTAATTAAACAACGAAATAAAAAAATGCATAAACTAATAGAACGGATGCAGACGGAACTGCCGGAAGAAAGCGCAGACGAAACTGTCGCTGTCGGAAGGAAGTGCAGATGGAACTGCCGCGGGTGCAGACGGAACTGCCGAAAGGAAGCGCAGATGAAACTGTCGCTGTCTGAAGGAACTAGGAAGCGCAGACGGAACTGCCACTTGTTGGAAGGAAACACAGACGGAACTGGAAGTGCAGATGGAACTGCTAGAAAGAAACGCAAACGAAACTGTCACAAGAAAAGACGAAACGCAGACGGAACTGCCACAAGAAAATGCAGACGGAACTGCCAGAAAAAATGCAGATGGAACTGCCACAAGGAAACGCAAACGGAACTGTCACAACGAAATGCAGACGAAACTGTCACGAGAAAACGCAGACGAGACTGCTACGAGAGAATGCAGATGGAACTGCTACGATGCAGACGGAATTGCCACGAGAGAACGCAAACGGAATTGCCACGAAAGAACGCTGATGGAACTACCACGAGAGAATGCAAATGAAACTGCCACGAGAGAACGCAGACGCAACTGCCGAAAGAGAGCAAAAATTATATGATTTCTTCATGAGAATAGGTAAGCAGCGGATGACAAATTCGACTCGAAAAAATACAAGAGAGAGAAAATAGGCTAGTCGGTGAGGTGAAAAAAACATCAAAGGAGTGACAAAAGGTAAAGAAAAATGGCATAGAAAAAAGTGCAAAAACTACGGTGATTTCATCGCAAGGAAAACAACATATCCTCTTCAAGGAGGATACCATGGCTCTGATACCATGTTAGAAATAAGAGACTGGAGAAAGGATGGTATATTATTGAGTGTAATCAAGTTGTCTATTCAAGCTGTCTATTTAAGTTGTCTACTCAAATTGTCTAGAATGATACAATATAAAAAGGTATTTATAAAGACTAAGAGAATCGTAATAATAAAGACGTAATATTTTATAATAAATATTCAAATATACTAAATAATACTAATTGATTCTAATTGATCATAATTATATTCTAACAATCTTCATCATATATCGGGGTAGTGTCCAGCTAGTTTCGACGACAAGTTATTCTTGGGACGTCGTATTGGAGAGAGGGACGCCAGAACATGTGGCAGTGGTCCGTGTTAAAGTTGTTAGACACCAAAAGGAGCACAGGAAACCGCCATGGAAACTGGATGTATCGTGTTTTTTTTTTTTTGCTTTTGGAGTCAAAGACAGGGATCGTAGGTTAGCCCAGATCTAAAAAATTGAACCCTAACTTGCTATCCAACCTGGTTTCTAAATAGAAGCTACGCGCCAATAATTTCACCATTATTATCGCCGCCAGTGGAAGAGGCAGCGCCACTGATTCTTAGCAGCAACCATCATTGGAGTAGTCATTATCACCGTTAGAGGTGTGAAACCCTGCCCATGACTTTAATCCATTCAGTTCAAGGTCTGGAAAAAAACAAATTTTTCAGTCTCAAAATTACTATATTGCCAACACGATAAAGGATCGTAAGTTACAGCACTTAGTTTAGCGCTAATCTTTATCCCTGCTTCGATTGATTCGAACAAAAGCAGCACTACCACACGTCGCTTTGGTATTGGTAGGTCAAACACTAGGCACTTTTAGGCATCACATTCTTAGCCATCAGAGAACTTGCCATATATGTTTTATTTGAAACATATATAATCTAACCCAATCTGGTGCATCGCAACCATCTCCAAGTCAACCACCCCGAATTTCCACAGCGGCGTGTCCGCCAAGTTGTCGTCAGGATACGCCCAGTACTTGGAGTAATCAATAACCATCCATACACGATGATAATTGGACGGCTTTACCATAAATGTGGTCCCCACCGCTTCCACTCCAAATAGTTCGTTCATGGCGCCATAGCCAATCTGGATGTTCGCCTTATCGAAAGCCTTCGCCTCCGTGAAGTTGATGACCCCCCGTAAGGGAAGCGACCACCGCTTGAACGAATCTCTGAACACCTTGATCGCCTCCGGCGAGAACTTGCTCGCCGGATAAAAACCATAGGTGAGCTCCGTGCGGTGCTTGGGGAACCAGCCCGTGCCTAGAGGCCATAACACGTTTTTGGAGAGTTGGAAGGAATTCACGTCCGGTACACCGCACCGTAGCAGGGATATCTGTTTAACAGTTTCTTTGTCGTCTAAGGTTCCGGTAGCTTTCAGATTGAAGAACTTCTGGTAGTCCTCGATAGCTGATTCCGTGCGTAGATCGAGGACGTTGGTGAATGATTTGGAGCGCGGCATGTATCCGTATCTCGACAAATACTCTTTCACCGTCTTGAGGCCGTCGATTTCCACTTTATTAATTTGACTACTCTTTGGCATTAATTTGTGCCATTCTTCGCGAACTTTTGTAAAATTGCTAGGGGGTCGTCGGCTTTTTAAATTTCCCTTTTTATCTGTATTCTTGAAATAGTTAATAATGTAGGTCCTCAATAATTCTTTATTGAGGACTTTGTTAATAACACTTTTTGGGAAACCGGATAAAGATTTATCTAGTGCCTTTTGGATGTTTTTTGTTAGTTTTGGGTTATTGGTCTTTAGTGGTAGTGGCTTAAATTCAAATGATAGCGATGATGAGATTGTTGGGACTGTGTCGAGAAGGACAAAGATAAGTAACAGGGAGAGAAGATATGGTTTCATATTGATGACGATAGCTATTTTATTTGTTGGGGTAGATGAGAGTCTTTGAGGAATATTGTGAGCACTTGTTGGAGATGACAAGAGTATTTATAGAGCATTAGAGGAAGACGACCATGAGGGTTGCACGCATATGCATGGTCTTCGTCAATTCGGAAATTTCATCACAGTTCACCTAGCTAATAATTTAATAATTTAATATGAAGAAATGATTTTTCAACACCAAATTAATTAAATTGAATATATTTGAAACTGAAAAATTTAGAAACCACCAGTTTTTAGCAATTGTAAGCACAAACATCTGCTCCAATAAATTAAAATTTATTTATATGTATATAAATTTTAATAATATGAGTATCTACTTAATATACTAAAATTAAATTTTCTCCTAATTTATGATGGTGAAATGTTATTTTTTCGTTAATCCATTTTCTCTCCAAAATGATTGCACTATTCGCTCTTCTAAATTTATTTTAAAAAAATATTTTTAATTAATATAATTAAATTATAATTAATATTTAATGGATGATACATAATTATACTAATTTAAAAAATTGTCTTTATTATAACTATATCAAATCAATATCATATGATATAATTAAATGCACGGATTATTCGATTATTCTGTACTAATAAATCTTTTTAATGACATAATAATAATAATAATAATAATAATAATAATAATAATCTACTTAATCTATTAAAATTAATTTTTTTTAACTAATAAAAATGAGGTGTCATTTCTTGATGAGTTTTTTTCTTCAAAATAAAAATATTATTCTTTAATATATTTACATTTATTATTTATCAAATTCTTTTATTTTTATTTCTCCCATTTGTTAAAGATTTTTTTAATTATTGTTATTTAATTTACTTATTTTAGATGTTAATTACTAATAAGCCTTCACAATTATTTTTCAACTATTAGTATTATTAGTATATTAAGATATTTTTAGAAATATTGAAATTGAGATGTCAATTTCTTATGAATTTTTTCTTTTCAAAATAAAAGCGCTACTTTCAATATATTTATATTTACTATCTTCTCAATCTATTTTAAAAAAATATATTTTTTATAATTATATAAAAATATATATTTAATACATTATTATACTAATTGTCAATCATTAAATATCTTTAATCATTCTAATTATTATATTAATTTATATAATTCTAATTCTCTATCATTATGTAAGTTTATATACACGTTGATACAAATTGATACTAATTATTAGATTAATTATATAATACTAATTGTTGACCATTAATATTTTTAATTATTATTTTTAAATTATTATTTTTAATCAAGCATAATTAGTAGCAAATTGATACATACATTAATGGTGACAAATTGATATTGATATTAATTAATTAATTAATTAATTAATAATAATAATAATAATAGAAAAGGTCTAAACAGCACATGCACACATTATATTTAAAAAAAGCAAACATATTTTTAAAAAGATTAAGATATTAATAATTAAAAAAAAACATAATTCTATAATTCTAATTGTCATAAATATAATACTAACGTTGATAGTGGTAAATTGATATTGATATCAATAATTAATTTCTATAGTTATTTTTGTTCTACTAATTGCCATAAATATGATACCAACGTTAATAGTGGTAAGTTGATATTGATATCAATAATTAATTTCTATAATTACTTTTGTACTACTAACCTAGGTTATATATAGTGTTTCTTTTGCGACTTGTGAGTCTAAATCTTATAGGTAAATCATTCTTTTTTTCTAATTTGTTATTTTTCTTTTATTGAGCAATTGTTTTCAAGGAGATTTGTAGGTCAAGTTCAAGTTTCATTCCTTCCACGCCTTCTACGTTTGTCCGAAAATATTCGAAGTGGAGCATCTAATAAGATTGAATTTCCTCAATTTATGTTCAATTTTAGAAAATTCGTTCAAATTTGAAGATGCAATTTCAAAGATTGGTACTATATTTAAATTTTATTCTCTTAAACTTTTGTATTAAAATAATTTTATAACATACTGTGATTTTTTCAGAAACTACCGGCATTCTGGTGCATCAATGCAATATCATTGAGAAAAATAAAGGTCAATTTAGTTTGACAATTTTAACAAGAAGATGATCTGAATTTGTATAAATTCTAAATGTTCGATCTTATGATGTTATTTCGATTGGTTGTCGTTATTAGAATGACTCTAATTTATACGTATCCAAGGACTAGAATAGCTTAAATATTATTTAAATAATTTAGTTCTAATATTAGTATTTGATTAAATTAGTTTTAGAGAAATTTAAATTGTTGCCTCAATTTATATATTATGACTATTCTTTTTGAATATGTTTTTTTTAAATTTGTTAATATAAAATTTCTTTTTTTCTCAATTTTTAAGTTTTTTATTTCCTTTCTTGGATATATGTAATACCGTTTTTTCTTTTTTTTTGTATTTTAGATTAGTAATGTAATTATTAATAGAAGTGTAATTTATCAATAGATCAGAGTGATTAAAAGTTTAATTACACAAGATTGATTAATTAACATTAAGACGACGTGGTAAAAAAAAAGAGTCACAATATGTGATTTTACTTTTTTTGTTAACATACAAAGATATGTAAAAGAAAAAAAATTAAAACATCACTATTTAAAAAAAAATTAATCATGTATATAAATGAAGATTGGCAAATATACATAGATATAAAAAATAAAAAATTATTGCACGATTGTAGAATAAAAGATAATCATATATATAAAATGAACAAAAAATAATTAATATATGTGATTTAGATGTTTTTAATAATTGATATTATAGAATTTAACAAAATATAATTCACATATTTTTTTATTTATGTATATGTATAAAATTATTTATGTATATGTATATATTAAGAAAAACTACCATAATATATATAACAAAATTAATATACACGTATACATAAATAAAAAAATTATTATAATTTTTGGAAATTACACATGAACTCCTTTTTTCTCTCAAAAAAAATTATTAACTAAATAATTAATATATACATATAAATAAATAAAAAAATTATTATTATTTATGAAGATTATTATGCGTATGATGGTATTAATGGAATAACAAAATTATTGAATGATTGTAGGCTCAAAATAAAATATTCATAATCAAAAAATCAAAAAATAATTAGCATAGGTGACTTAATATATATATGTATACTTAAATAAAAAAAAATTTAAAATTATTTAAACAAAATAAATAAATATATCCTACCAATAAAAAAAAATTATTGACTAAACGATTAATATATATCAGTAGCATAAATTAAAAAATTCTTAAATAAAAAAAGAAATAGTATGTTTTTTATTTTGGGAATAAAATGTAAATAATTATAATATAATGATTTATTTAATTATTAATATTTATAATTATTATTTTAATCATAAATTTAGAAAAAAAAATGAAGATTAACAAAATTAATTAATGATTATATTAAAGTTGTTACACTTACACCAAATTAAAAAAAATGAACGCATAACATATAACTTTTTTATTAATCAAATTATTACAATTCAAATTAATTTTAATAACATAATT
>NC_029776.3:28193807-28203527 GCF_000817695.3 Arachis duranensis
ATATATATATATATATATCCCATTTTAACTTATTATTTTTCTGTTACATGACATATTCATAATTATTATATTTTAAATTTAGAATTTTTTTGATCTAATATTACGTGTAAAAATGACAAGCAAAAAGGAATAAAAGAAAATATAAAACACTTTAAACATAATTATCGCTAATCCTTTTTTCTTTAGTTTTTAAATATATTATTTATTTTGTTTATTTAAAGTAATAACTAAATTTATTATAACTATAATACAATTATCTTTAAATTATTAGTATTATTAGTATATTTTTTAAAATATTGACATATTATTAATATATATAATAAGTAATAGTGAATTTTCTCTCATATATTTATCATTTAAAAAATTTATAATTTTGAAATAGTCTTTATTCTATTTTTTTTTCTTTTTCATATCTAATGGTTACTGTCTACTATCCTATCAATAATATCATCTATAGTAAATTATACGAAAAAAAGTATGAAAAATAAAGACTAGAATTATAAGGCTATAGAAAGTTCCATCTAAGTTTAACAAGAACAAGATGACTTACATAAAAATAGTTCTTTTACTAAATTAGTTGATTCTTTTACTAATTTTTTCAAATAATGCTAAGTTCAATTTATAAATAGAGTTTAATTTTGATATACTGATAGTGTAAAATATTTTACACAGTCGTGCAATTACATCCGTTCTTTTGGATGACCGTTCACGCATTCAATATGAAAAGTAGTTATTTTTACTGATGTGTCATTATATAATTGGATGCATGTGTAAAACTACTTTACATTGTCAGTGCATCAAAATTAAATTCTTAAAAATATTTGTAATGCATATTTTAAGTTAATTTTATAAGTACGCCATTCCGTAAGTCAAAAACAGTTCTTTTTAATAGCTTTGTAGAAGCTAATAGCTTTTATATTTAATTTAGTTTGTAGTACGATAAAATTTATTGTTCAATCAAGAACTATTTGACAAAAATGTTTGAGAATGAATTGGTATAAAAAAAAGTCTATGTCTTCCCAAATTTTGAGATTGAAGAATCAAGAGAAATTTAATTTCTTATATTATTCACTCATTTATTCTTAATTTGATACTTTTAATTTAATTTTTTTTTGTTCAATTAGATGTTATTGGACTCTTGAATGAAAAAAAAAACTTATATCATGGTAAAAAATAAGGAGAAGTGACCAGTACATTGTAATTGATCTTCATGATTTACAGTACGTATGTAAAATTTTAATATTTTAATGTGAATATTTTTTTGGTAATAATTATGTGTTGTAGTGCAAAATATTTTTGTTTATTTATATATTACTACTTATTTCTCTTAATTCTCGCTTTCATTTAGAAATTAGAAAAAAAATAAAACGCACACTGTGATATCAATTTACAATCTAGTTAATTGATCATCTATGTGATCACTAAACAACCATTTAAAAATATCGTTAGTGTTAGCACATGGTGTATTAAATAAATTGAATGATAGAAACACGTAACTATTTTTTTCAGTCAAGATTCAGAAAAATATTGTAATGTAAACTTGTAATATCAGTATATTAATAGTGAAGTGGAGAAAAAAAAATGTAATATCATATCAATTTTTTTAAATCATAATTATAATTTATGATTGAAATCATAATTTAAATATTTTAAATGGGATAATTTTATTTAAAGAATTCATAATTCAAACATAATTCTTATACACTTAATAGTTATATTTGAGTTAATACACTTAATATCATATTTAAAAAAGAATGAATAATACACATCATATTACTTATTTATTAATTAAATTATTATAATTTAAATTAATTTTAATAGAATAATTTAAAATTATAATTTCAATCTTATCACGTGCATGGCACGGATTATTACACTTGTAAATATATTAATTTATATGTATAAATTACGCTAATAATAAATATAAGTATAAATAATATATTTTATGTGTATAAATCTTTATAAATATGGGTATAAATCATGGACATATAGTTAAATTCATCTCTAAAAGTTTACTTATTTTTCAAATTAGTCATTGAATTTTTTTTAATCAAATTCATCTTTCAAAAATTTTATAAAATAATTGTGTTAGTCTTTTGGTTATTTTTTTTATTAACGATGCCAAAATTTGTTAATGTGGTATATTAAGTGATATTATAATACATATAAGAGTCTGAATTGACTATTAACATAATAAGTTTATAAAATTAGATCAAATTAAAATTTAATTGAGGGAAGAACTTAAGGCATTAGAAAATACTAGTATTATAAAAAAAATAATATTTATAACAAAAAATGTCAAATTTGTTACGATATAATTTTGTAATGAAAAAAAAAATTGTTATATAGTTGTTGCAATATGTCCAGTTACAAAAAATTTCTCTTGTAACAAAAAATAAAGTTATTACAATACAAAGTAATATATATTTTATAACAATATTTTTTAATTAAAAAACTGAAATTTGTTAGAAAATTAGTAATAAATTTGATAAATAAACTCTTTTTTATAATAATTTAGATTTTTTTATCATAATATTTTATTATAAAATACTATTTATTTTTGTAATATTTTTTATCCTTTTAGTTAAAACATAGAAGACTCATTTTACAATATTTATTTAAATAATTAATTGATATATCAATTGGTTTTTTAAACCAGTTACTCAACACACTACAAGAAAATGAAACATTTGTAACAAAAATTTTGTATCAAATTTAAAATTGTTACAAAAAAATGATTTTTTATAATAATAATTGGTGATTGTTACAGAAAAATAATGTTTTGTAACAACATTATAACTTGTTACAAAATATGCTAATATTTTGTAACAATCTAATTTTAGTTGTTACAAATCATGTTAGTTTTTGTAATGAACTGTTGTTTTGTTATAAAATATTATAATATTTTGTAACAAAAAATAAAGAAGTTGCAAAAATTCGTAATATTTTGTAACAAAATACCTTTTTGTTTCAAAAATTTCAATTATTTTGTAACAAAATTTCTTTTTGTTTTAAAACTCTAATTGTTTTGTAACAAAAAAAAAATTTATCACAAAATTTAATATTATTTATAACAAGTTATTTGTTTATCACAAAATGTAAGTATTTTTTATACAATTTTTTTCAAAATGTTAAACACTTTGAAAGTAAAAAAAATTTGTTTATATAATTTTTTAGAATAATTTTATTTTGTTTCAAAAACTAAATTTTTTTACATATTATTTGTATTCATGAATTTTTAAAAATTGTAAATATTATTTTATATTTTTTAAAAAAAATTAATATATAATTTTTATTCATAATCAGATTTTTAATATTAACTAAAAATTAATTTGTAAAAGCATAAAAAAATTTAATTAAATTATATTTATAAACTCCAATAATCAAATATAGAAGAAAAAATTTGTAAAAGCATAAAAAAATGACTCCAATAATCAAATATAAAAGAAAAAAAACTAAGTTACCAAATTGCAAGAATGTAGAAAGTGATAGGGTGAATCAGTAAGAAAACCCTAAGTACTCAACCTCTAACTCGCGCCTCACTAGTCATCTCTGCGCCGTTTACTCCACCAAGCAAAATGGAGCTTCTGTGGCAAGATAAAACACTAGCGTAGCCTCCGGTAGTGAACCGTCCGCTTTGTCTTCGTCTCCTCTCTTCTTCTACCATCGTTTACTCCGCCGTCGTGTCGTGTGCGTTGGAGTCGTGGTCTTCGGTGGTCTTCGTCCCGTCTTGTGTGCCGTAGCTGTGTGGTGTGGTTGTCACCGCCGTTTGTGGTCACCGTTCCATCATCTCTGCTCCTCTGCGTCCTGCGCATCGTGCTCTGCTTCTGCTGGTCTAATTCGGCTTTCTTTTCTCTGTTGCTGGTCTGGTCTGGTTCGATTGCTTCTCTACTGAAGGTAAGTGCAATTTATTTGAATATTGTTAACTGTATTATTAGTTGATAATCTACTAATGTTAGCTCAAATAAACATGATAGCATTTTTGGAATGCTTAATGCCATGTAGTTACTTTTTCATGATAGCATTTTTAGAATGCTTAATGATAATATTCAAATATGAGAGCATTTTGAATTGGTACTGCATAGATTATATTTTGGATGATGGATTAATTGAATAGATTATGAGGTGTTTGTGGATTTCTTTGGTTTATGGCTGAATGCTTATTTGTGTGTGTGCTTATTTGCTTTTATGTTAAAGAACTGAAGATTAAGAGATTGGAGCTTCATTAGGGTTCTGTAATTATGTGCTTGACTCAATGAATGGAATATAATTTAGATAATATAGTATAATTTTTTTATTGTTCTATTTTTGGAGTCATGCAAAAATATGTATACATTATTAAACAAGCAACAAACTACAAAAGAAACATAATTGTAAGTAGCCTTTTTTTGTTAATTATAGTTATATGAAAGTTGTTATCTGATTTTGAAAGTACCGTGCTAATGATTTTATGGCTTCTTCATATGGTAGTAGAATCTAGTCTTTTCACACCAAATGATATTGGCTAAGAAATTTTTAATTAGTAATTGCTATTCAAGCTACTTTTGTTGTTTCAAATTTATTTTATTGTTTTGGAATAGTTTGATGATCATATATATTTTAGTATTTCAACTCATTTTGTGATGTTACTACTATTTTAGTTTAGTTAATTTCTATTTATACTTTTTTGTGTGCAAATAAATACCACTATATGATGACATTTGAGAATGATGAAAGTTAAGAAATAAAATTAGTTAGGAAAGGGACTAAGAAATCAAAAGCTAGTTGCAACTTTAGAAAACGTTTTTTGTTTAAACTGATTGAATGATGCTGTGTTTGATTTATTAAATGATGATGATGCTGAAAATTCTGTTTGTTAGAGTGCAAAATGTGTTGAAAGGCTAAAATCCAAGTTTTATGATTGAATTAATTGATGATACATGCTAATGATTACTTGAGATGATGTTGGACTATTTGTTATATATGATGCAGTAAATTGATGATAATATATGTAAATTGTTTGAGTGATTTGTGGCTGGATTGTGTTGAGTAATGCAGAAATTATTGATTTCATAAAAGAAAGTTAGAATGCAAGGTTAGAGTAAATTAAAAGCTAGGAATCAATTTTTGACCTCTCAAAATCCAAGGTTACATGTTGCAGAATTATGCAGTTTCAGACAGCCCTTTGTAAACAAAACTGGGAGCAATTTAACCACTTAAAATGGGTGAAATTATTTTTCTATAAAACTTTGATATGTCTATATTGTTCCTCTAAAATTTCAGAAGTTTTTGATGTGTGGTTTGGGAGATATGATTTTTAGAAAATGGTCATTTTCTGCAGAAATATTGCTGTCCGAATTCTGAAACAGCAGCTTCAAAACCATATATCTCAATACTCTGAAACTCTTTGGAAGTGAAACTAAAGAGGGATAAAATATTAGGATGTCTATTATTTTATGTCCAAATTTCAGGACAATTCGAGTTTTATAGAGAACGTTGTGCTTTCTTGAAGCAGGCTGCTGCGACAGCATCCTTTCCTTAAAATAAAACTATATTTCAAGAGGCATAACTTTTTTTAGAGAAGCGAAAATTCTCTGGGACTTGAACTGGGTGAAATATGGGTAATTCTAGTTCAACCACACAAAAATTTAGGAGAATCCAACAAAAGATGAATTTTATATAATTTTTTTAAATTGGTTACTGCTTGCTGTTTTTCTGAAGTGTACTAAATCAGTAGCCGATTTTTAAAAAAATCATATAAAAGTAAATTAGGTGGCAAAAGAGATCTCTGAATTAGTGTGGCTAGCTATCAAAAAAGTTCAAGATAGTGTGGCTTAGCTGTCAAGTTGTTATTCGGTTTTATTTTTCCATTCTTGCTATACTTCTCCATTTCCAAACTATTTCCAAAAGTCAAGTATATTTGTTACGAGGACTTTGGTGAAAATTGTGCTTTGTAGTGATTTTTAGACAATTGATACTTATGTAAATTTAATGAATTGAATTATGATTAATTAGGCCGAGTTTATATATTAAATTGTCAATTTTTGATAATTTGCATTCTTGATTGGCTAGTTTTAAACTTTGAGAATAGATTCTTAAAGAATTAATTAATTTTAACTTATAAGTTCTAATTTTATTTTTACTCAGATAAAGATAGTGTTATATGTAGTTTTTAAATTTTGGTTTTCATTGCTCATATTTGCAGGGGTACAAAATTGATGCCAACATGCTAGACTTTATATTGACTGAAATATGCTTGACTCTATTTATAAATCCGATATGATACAATTTTATGTTAGGAAAAAGTTGTGTTTAGTTGAATTTGTAGAACTTATTTTATTGTAAAAGAATCTTAATGACATGTAAGATATTCTAATTATCTATATGATTATATATTATATAAATGTTAAGTTAGCGTGTTTAGAAAATTAATTGATATATCAATTATTTAATTAAATATTTTAAAATAAATTTTCTATTTTTGTAGCTAAGAATAAAAAATATTACAAAAGTAAGTAGTATTTTGTAACAAAATATTATGACACAAAAGTTTAAATTGTTATGAAAAATACTTTGAAGATCAAAATTTGTTATCACTTTTGTAATGACTTTTAGTTTTTTGTATCAGAAAAATTTGTTACAAAATATTACTTTGAATTGTAATAGTTCTATTTTTTGTTACAAAAACTTTTTGTAATGGTACATACTGCAACGGTCCCTTTTTTTTGTTACAAAATCCTTTTGTTTCAAAATTTTGATTTTTTGCAACAATTTTTTTGTTACAAATATTGCTTTTTCTTGTAGTGACATTTTTATATAATATATAATCATATAGATAATTAAGATATCTTACATATAATTAAGATTCTTTTACAATAAAATAAGTTTTATAAATTTAGCTAAACAATTTTTTTATAACATAAAATTTGTATCATGTAAAATTTATAATCCTTGACTCTTCTAATATGTTGCCATCAATTTTGTACCCCTACAAATATAAACAACGAAAACCAAAATTAAAAATAACACATAACACTATCTTCGTCAAAATAAAAATTAAGTTAGAACATTATAAGTTAAAATTAACTAGTTTTTTTAATCATATATTCTCAAAATTCAGAATCAACTAATCAAAAATGCAAATTATCAAATTAACAAGAATATTCTCTCTCCTCCCAGACTCATCGACGTTCCAGCGATGGCGTAAGCCCTTCGCTAACAAACACTTCCACTACAAGACAGGAGGAACATATCAGTAAAAAATTACCAACCATTTATCTAACCGTCGCAAATAGCAGAGATAACAGCAATTGACATCAGAGCACTTTCATGTGCTGTATAATTTGATTGATTAGCAGCTATTTCATGAAGAACTGCTGTTAATCTAGACACTTTGTCATAATTTATTCAATCCTCTACATCTTCTAACAAATAATCCCCCCAGCAAAAACCCATGAACTGAGAGTAGTAGCGCGCAAAACCCCAATTCTTTTCTCCACTGTGTGCATTTGTTGCCCATGCATCTTTTTCTCCCCGACGTCGACCTTTCGCCTCTCTTCTACAGTGCGTGAAACCCCTACTCCTTCCTCCACAGTAAGCGAAATCCCTATTCTGCTCCACTGTGAGCCTCTGTATGGTCCTGGAGTCATGTGGCTGCCATCGATCCTTCTCTCACTAGCGTCGACCTTTCCCCTCTCCTCCACAGTGCGTGAGACCCTTACTCCCTCCTTGACAGTGCGCGAAACCCCTATTCTCTTCTCTACCGTGCGCTTATGTGTCGTCGTGGAGTTGATTGCGTGGCTGTCATACATTCTCCTATCACCGTCGTCAACGTTTTACCTCTCCTCAACTATGCGTGAAACCCTTACACCCTCTTCCATCATGCGCGAATCTAGGTTATCGTAGCCTATCACTGGTTCATTCTTTCACATTGCTCTTTCTTTCTTCTTTTTATTCTTGATCACTTACAAAATTTGAATTCTATTTTTCTCAAAATTTGTCTATATCTTCTTAGTTCAGATTATGCTTTCAGGTTAATTTGATTCAGATTTTGACTATATCTTTTATTAATTCAGGTTAATTGTGGCTGTTTAGAGTTAAGAATTTAAAGATACTACTATTTTGATTTATTGTGTGCTTTGTAGTAAATTTTCAGTTAGAGTAAATAAATACAAATCATTAATGATTGTTTGATCGTTTGATTGATTCAATTTTAATAATGTTTGATTCAGTTTCAATAATTTTTTACTTCATCAAATTCATCAATGATTTACACATTGCTTCAAATGATCATTCAAGCATCATAAATGGCATAATTACACTTTCAATTCATCAACACATCCATAAATCAACAATTAGGAAACTAAGTAAAATGACTCTTCCCAACTATTAACTTAATTCCAAACTTTTTAATCAGTTCTTGAGTATTCAAAACCACAACAAAGTCTTTGAAGTTTGAAAGCTTTGCAACTTAAATGAGAAGTTGTTGTATATAAATTCAAACAAAAAATTTTAGATGAAGTTAACATGTATTGTACAAATAATATGTTATTTTTTATCTATTAATTGTAACTTTCAGATCTGTTGTGCTTGCTTTTTTTTTGTGACGAAATTTAGGAGAATAACATTTTGTCCTAAAATAAAAAAGGCATTGTGCTGACGCATACATACATAAAATAGAAAGACAACTCAACCTTGAGAATTAATTAAAAGAATAACTTTTAAAAACAATAGAGTAAAAATTATTGTGCAGAAACTAAAATATCAATCATCCAACCATGCAAACAAGTCCATCTAAAAAGGGTGACAAAAAACCTAGAGAAAAGTAATAGAAAAATATTATTCCTATTTAATTTATCTTTGTATATTTTTGGACAGAAATTATTTTTGATATGAAATATTTTTTGGTGTATTTGCCCAATATTGGAGAAGCAGGTGTTTTGCACCGTTGTGGATGTCAGCTTCAACACGCAGCGGGTGTGGTGACAAATCCGTCAGAGGCGTAGCAATTCCCCAACAACACGCGGGGGGCGTGGTGACATGGTGGGTAGTAGACACGGGTGGCAACACGCAAGGGGCGTGTTGTCTCTGAATCCTGAAAGTGTTGCTTGTTTTCGTGGAGCCTGCGGTAATACGGGAGGCGTGTTGCAGATGGTCTGCATGCAGGGAACAATCCTCCACCCTGGTAACCAACGTCTCTGGTTGAAGAAGCTCTATAAATTGAGTGAAATGTATCATGTGCAGTGTGTGTTATATGGTGCAAAATGTGTGTTATACTGAGAAAAAAAAAGAAAATAGATTGAAGAAGAGGAGAAGCTAACCGTATATGTAATGTAAAGAGTGTGTGTTATACAGAGAGTTAGGATTTAGGTGGTGTTTAAGAAAAAAAAATTATATAAAAAAATTATTAGTTTTTGGTGATTAAAAATTATACATGATTATACGACACTCGAAAAATATATCCTCAATTACTTAGATCATCCAATTTATGTAAGTTGATAAATTTTATTATTTTATGTATTTAAATGATTTTTTTAATTTTTGTTGTTGTTAGTATTATATAAAAGTATAATATTATTATTTTAGTCTTATTATTTTTTGTATTTTATTAATATTTTCGAATAAAAAAATTTGTCCAACATAATTATATTTTATTTTATATAAATGTAAATATTATTTATATTTTTTATTTTTTGAAAATAAATATTATTTAAATTTTTTATTTTAAAATATAAATATTAT
>NC_029776.3:28203579-28211423 GCF_000817695.3 Arachis duranensis
ATTTATTTTCAAAAACAAATATTATTTATATTTATTTATTCATTTTTGAATATAAATATTAAATGTATTTATTTATAATATTTAAATAAGTAAATGTTTTTTATTTATGTAAATTATTATTATAAATATTTATGTCTAATAATTTTTATTTATTTAAACTAATATTTAGTGAATAAATATATTGTTGTTGAACCAGCAAAACAAGAATTTTACGGTTCGTAAACTGGATCCGCCGCAGACGTGGAATTCGATGGTGGAAAACTACTTACACTTAATAGGATTCTACCACGTCTCTAGAATTGAGTTCATAAAAGGATTTTATCCTTTATTAGCTGCTTTGGTGGAAAGGTAGATGCCAGAAACTCATACCTTTGTATTGCCGGTGGGTGAGGTTACTGTGACACTGGAAGGTGTCGTTCATATATTTGGCCTACCCATTGATAGAGAGCCTGTGAGTAGCTGGACAGATAGTAGTAGCGACTTCCTATAGAGTTAGAGTATCACGATATTCGATTGCGAACTGGTTGTCAGTAATTCTTCGAAATCTTATATAAAGCTGTGTTGGGTTCGGGGTATCAGAGACGCAGAGCCATTGGACATCGAGGAGTTTATTCAGAGATACGTCAGATGCTAGATTTTCTGTTTGTTGGGTTCGACCCTATTCATGGATAAGTCGGCCGCATATGCTCACGCGAAGTATCTACCGTTGCTTCGCAATTTCGAGCGGATCCATACTTATAGTTGGGGGGTCAACATATCTCGCGCATCTTTACGGGACATTATGCCGTGCATCACTGTATGATACTAAGGAGATAGATGACGCTCTTAATCTGTTGTTTGTTTGGGCATGGGAGCGACTGCCGTGTATTGCACATGTACCCAGACAGTCCCTTCCACTAGCTGAGATACAGTTGCCATGAGGTAACAGTTCCTATTTTTGTTCTACATTATATTGACAATGTATATTTGATTGATGGTAACCTTTTTAAATTTTTTCAATGAACCATGTTTCAGGTGGAGTCATTCCTATCAGAGCTCAGCTTGGTTATCAAAGACCGTAGCAATATTTAGGCAAGAAATAGACTATATGGACGAGGTAAATATTTAGGGTTCGTATGATTCCTGTATCCAAATATTAATATTAGGGATCTAATTTTCTAATAATATGTGGTAGTTTGTGTTGCGTCGTATGAATGGTTGATCATACCCGATGAGTTACATGGACACCTTGAGGTGTGTGACATCGTTGCTCCGATAGTGTCATTCGAGTGTGTTAAATGGCACCCTGCGAATTGAGTGATGTGTCAGTTTAGGTATGCATAACCCCCTCCGCCGTAGCTAGAAACATTCCATCGAGAGAGCATTGCATCACTCTTTGTGGAATGCAGCTTTATGACTAAACAATTTTACATGGGGGATGGATTGAGGAATGGAGCAACCATCGTAACACTTGGTTTTGGGATCTGCAACCCTTTCCGACTTGGGACTTTACACCATCAATGGAGTATCGGGATTGGTACGTGGGTTTGTACAGACATCTGCTGAGATTGTCGGAGTACGTTCCTCAGCATCCATTTCAGCCAGTAGCCCCACAACCACCATGACCACAGCCTCCATCACCTTAGGGTCCACATCAGTACGCAGTGGTTCGGCCGTTTCCTTATTATATACCACATCCACCAGACCAAAGTCATGGTAGCCATCACAGTTACCACAGTGAGTCTGGCCACCACGTTCAGTCTGGCGACCACGACGAGGGCAGTTATCACAGACATCACAGTCAGGTCAGCATAGTCGGCACAGTCATCATAGTCAGCATAGCCAGCACTCTCACTACTCTCAGGACAGTCACCAAGGTCATTCTGGCTAGCATAATCAGCCTATACTTACCATTCTGGCTGGACATGAATGGTTTGACTTTTCGTCTGTCCCATCACAAGTTCCCGATGATGGTCATGGAGATCAGCAAATACAGCATTGGGCCTATGGTGGTTTGGGTGGTTGTCCAGATCTTACCACTATGTCTACACTGTTAGGGTCGGCTGATGGGAATGGGGCATCAGAAGATATGGCCTGTGGTATGCGGGGTCATGCATCCGAGCACACGTCAGGGGGACGTTGTGTGATAGTGGTTTCATTCAACCGCATCGGGAATTTGAGGTTGTTGATGAGTACAACCCTAGTACATCTGCTTTGGCAGAGGCAAGTGGGTCAGCTACTCCGACTGTGGATGACTTAGTTCGGGGTCACCTGTATGACCTACAGATAGAACGAAATCCACCTGATAGGTTTACTCCGTCGCGGTTCGGTTAGAGCATGATGGGCAAGGGACTGAACTGGTTGGTTCAAAAGAAGTGAACTTGGGTTTATGTTGTTTAGGTTGAATTTTAAGAATTAAGTTAATGTAATTCGATGTTAATCTTTTGTAATGTTTATCTATGGTTAATTTTAATTATGGTGTCAGAATTAGGTGAATGTAAATCTTGGTTAAACTTTTGTATGTGTACCTTACAAGGGCAGTAAATGATAATATTAACCTAACATAAAAAACATCGAAAACACAAATTAAAAATACAAATACGACGAATATAAAAAACATCAACTGAAAAAATCCAAAGTTAAAAATACAAAAACGTTTTACGTATATCAAAAACATTAACTGACAAACACAAAAACCAACAAAGACCTAGGGAGGACCATCGTCACCAGCACCACTCGATCCAGCACGTTAAGGACATCGACTCCGACTATGACCTTGAACACCACATAGACGGCATATCCGAGGATCACGCATGTTGCGTGAATCCATTTCATTTAGATATCACGTCAATTTGGGACAAGCTTTCGACGTGCACCTCAAGGCGAGATTAGCGACCAATGTGGGTCCCTGATAAGCAGGCCATGTCTCTGCATCGCCTAATGATACAAACTCAAATCGGTAAACTTTACGAACCTCTGTCATTCTGTATACATCATGCACATACAGCTGCCAATCAAGTCACTTGTTGGCACAACAAGCAATAACATGTCGACATGGTAGTCGCTCTACCTGAAAATGCCCACAGTCACACGTCCGCCGTGCAAGATCAACTACCAACACCTTTCCGTTAGGTATTTCACGCACCTCAAACACCTCGTTTCGTCTATGATACCGGTGCACAACTATATTTCCAGCACGTTGCATATTTGCTTCTATCCGCTGTTGTGCAAATACAGAGTAAGTAAATCCAGGACGCTTGCGTTTGTGAGTCTCAGCACTCTTCCGCATAAATAGTTTGTTTAACCGATAATACGTTGCTCGGACGAAGGTTAACACAGGGAGGTTAAGTTAAGCTAATTAACACTAATTAATTTTTCAGTGAGATGATCAATCATAAGATGAAGGCCTTCAGTAGATGGTTCAATGAAAATTACCTCATCAGTTTGGTCGGCCATGAGACATGCTTGAGAGTTATTTTCTCACTCTTCATCCTCATCTGAATTGTTTTTTAGATCTTCCCAAGATGCCATAAGTCCCTTCTTCTTATCTTTTTTGGTCATATCTTCCTTCTTCGGTTTTAGATATTCAAACTTTTAATGTCGTGCTTCTTTGCAGTTGTGGCAGATAATCTTGCTGAGATCTTTCTTTCGCCTTCTTGAACTGCCTCCCTTACTTCTTCCTTTTACCTTCATCATTTTCCTGAATATCTTAGCAAAAAGAATAAACTCGTCATGAGATAAATTATCACTGGATTTAAAATCCAGGGATTCAGTGAATGATTTTAAAGAAATTCCTTTCTTTTTTGTGTCATTTTTCAAATAGGTGGTTTCAAAAGCAAGTAATTTTCCTCTCAACTCATAATATGTCATTTGATCAATACAACTACTTTCAGCTATGACTATAGCCTTAGTTTTCCACTCTTTAGTGAGGCTTCTCAGAATTTTTCTCACTAGCACAGGTTCAGGGTGAGTGATCTGCATAGCATCTAAGCCATTGATGATGACTGTGAATCTTTCGAATATCTCGTCAATTGATTCCCCCTCATTCATAGAGAATATTTCGTACTCTTTGCACATCATGTCTATTCTAGTCCGCTTAACTTGAATAGTGCCTTCATGAGTGACTTGGAACTTGTCCCAAATTTTCTTTGCTGTTTTGCACCTTGATACCTTTTGGTATTCTTCAAAGCTGATAGTGCAGTTAAGCATGTTGATAGCTTTATCGTTGAGCTATATTTTCTGCTTATCTTCATCATTCCATTCGGCTTTTGTCTTGGGGTTGACGATACCATCAACGCTAGTTTTGGTTGGAACCTGGGGTCTGTTCATGAAGATTTTCCAAATGTTGTAGTCCATTGATTGAACAAAGTTCTTCATTCTTTCCTTTCAGTAGCTATAGTTCTTTCCATTGAAGAATGGAGGTCTGTTGTTGGATTGCCCTTCTGTTAGAGTATAGACCAGCACATTGTAACCATTGTTGCTAGCCATTAGGATCTTTTTTCCAAGCTACAAAGTTTGATCTCTTTAAGACCAAGCTCTGATACCAATTGATGGTTATCAGTGGCTAAGAAAAGGAGGGTTGAACCTTGGCCTCCTTTGCTGCTAAAAATCACTTTTGTATTATTAATAGAACTTTAAGAGATATTTTTACTTTTGTCTCCTGTCTAGTAAAGAGACTCCCATTTTTGTCTCCTAAAACAGAAATAGAGTAGAGAAGAAGGAGTGACACACAGATATATCTTTTTGTCTACTAAGTGTTGTGTAGCCTACATCCAGTATCCATCACAGTTATGATGGAATTTGACTATCTTTTTTTCACAAGATTACAAACACCAATCATTTCCTAGGATCTAACCAATCCTATATGGGACTAATCTAGATTCTAACCCAATCTGAATTTGACTAGGATTCAACCTAGCTTTCAACAGCCAAGTGCTAACCTAACTTGCAAGGAAATCTCCACAGGATCATGACACAAAATAGAAAGATGTACAAAGAAAATTTGAGACATCTTATGGCTTTTTCTCCAAGTTTAAATCACTGCTTCTTACCTCTTATTGGATTTTTTAACAAATCTCACCATATTTGTCTTTTTCAATAAGACTCAGACAGACTTAAACTGAGAAAAAAATACAACATATAAACTATGAAGGAGAAGAACTCAGAACAACTTAGGTAGTTATGAGAACTGAACTCAGTGCTCTTTTTTCTCTCTTGCTTTCAATCCTTGGTCATTCGCCCTTATTATATAAGAGTGAAGCTTCCAAGGTTAAACCAAGTTTAACCCAACGCTGTCTTCTTCTCCAATCCTCAAAGCTTGCAGCGGCTTGGTCAGAGGAGAGGGAGAGAAGTCCGAATCTGAGACATGTAACTTACCTTCTCTCTCATCCTTTTTATTCAAGCTCCATTGATCTTATCCGTTGAGCTTGACTTTGGCCCCAAGTTTGGATTTGGACCGTGGATGAGCTTCTGATCATCTTTGACTCAACTGTCTCCTTGGTTGCTTGAGGCATTGTAGATTTCTTCACGGTTTCTTGGTGTAGCACAAATGAAAAAAGAAGCCTTTTGACATTCTCAAACCAAATGAGAATAGCTTCTTGGTTTTAGCCCTTCTTCATCGCTTAGATTTGGAAATAATTTTTTTGTCTTTCTCCATAACCTAGCTTCTGCAGTTTCCATTTCCTTCTTTCTTCTTCGTTGAGTGACGTGACCAAAAGAGAGAGAGGAGAGAGAAGAGAGTTTGAATTTCGGTAGAAGCTTCAAGAAAGTTAATTGAAATGAATTTTGGGTTCAAGTTTCTAGATGGTGACCTAGTGAAGAGTGTGGTTTTGGCTTTGTGATCACCGAATGGACTTGGGGTGGTTTGGGCCTTCTTTCTTTCTTTTCTTTTATTTGGTTCAGAGGCTTGATATAGGGCTTGGTTTATTTATTTATGGACCAAGATTTGTATTTGTGTAGGTTTGATGATTTGTTCCTTGGGTCATGTTTATAGAATTATTTTCCTGCACACAAGCACAACATAATCACATAAACAATTAATAATCCTCTAATAAGGTTTGTTCATCACTTTAATCAAATATTAGTTTACCAAACTCAACACATTAGTTTGATGACATTAGTACACTCTTGTGTACATGCATTATTATTTGGCATAAACCTATCAATAAAAAACTTAAGATTAGTAATTTACTAAAAAATTGTTTGAGGTAATCTATAGACTTCAAGTATATTTAGATTTTTTAGAGATTTTGACAAAATTTCATCTATAACTAGAAGGTTCCAAAAAATTCTATTCATCAACAATTCACTTAACCAATTCACAAACAAACCAATATGAAATTATATGACTCAAGTAGTAACATCCATCAACAATGAAGAATTCTCAAACACTTTTAACAATCCAAACCTACTAAACCTAAATCGAATCTATTTTAACAACCTAAATCCACTAAAAGAAAAAGATTGAGTGCAAATAATTAGACTAAGTAACTAAAATGGAAAACTTAAGATTAACGACCACATATGTTGAATATGAATGTCAAAATAATTTGCATATAAAAGACTTAAAATAATACTCACATCGTTAAACTATCAGGCCAAATGGTTAGCTGTATGATGGGAGGTAGTAGAGGAAAATCTAGTTGGGATATATGAGAGGATTCTGGCACCGCAGTGTCTATCACTGGAGGAAGAGGAGGAGTCATTGAAAATAGTGGGCTGCTGAATGGATGGAGGTGGTGGAGGAGTCCACTCTGGTGAAGTATTCGGACGACTTCCTAATGGCGGGGGTGGCCCACAGAAGGAGCCATGCAATTGGGGTTATGGACCATGATGAATGGCTGATCCTGTGCACTCATTGCCTGTGACATCCCAGGAGTAGTCAGAGTAGAGGGCGATGACTGAGAAATCCCAGGAGTACCAGTAGACACCCTCCTTCTACGACGACCACGAAGCCGATTCGTGACACATCTACCTGTCGTGATGTCTACAAAGGGCATACCAATTAAATTCAAATTTGCATATATTAAAATTCACTAAAACCTAGAATTAATCAAATTAAAATCCAAGACAAAGTTTCAAGTCTTTACGAAAGCAATAACAATTTCCATCATTCTTCTTTTTCAATTTCATTCAAAATCTTATAAAAATTTTGACAAAATCTCCCCTAAAATTCGGATTTCTTCACCCTTCAAGGGTTCCATCCAAACCAAATATCTCTTAACCCTTCCTAACTTTTTAAATATCAAACAATTTACTCAACATAAATTTTTTTGGTTTGTTATTTTTAATTATCTTTAATTTTTAATTCTTTCAATCATTAAGGCAACAAACAAGGATTAAAATCCTAATCTACCCACCAAGAGACTTCAAGCATTGTTACTAATAAATTTTATTATTAGATCTATTAATCATTTTTTAATCTTTAATCAACTTTGACTCAATTATTTAAACAAACTTCAATATTTAAAATTAAATTAATGAAATATTTAATAAAGATAATTAAGTCATAAAACATTAATCAACTCAAATGCATGCATTTGGTAAACTTTGAAAGTATTTCAAATTTGTAAAATAAACATCGTATAAATCATAATACTAATTAACAACTAAAACTTAAATTAATCTTAAAATTAATTAAAAAATGATGATGTTATCAAAAAATTGGAAGATCGATGGCTAGAGGGGTTATTGGTGGTCACTAGAATATCAACAACTGTTGCTAGAGACAGAGGGAGCAACAGCGGTGACGGTAGAATGCTTGTGGTGGCCGGCACTAGGGGAGCGGCACAAAGAGGTGGTTGGCGGCGCAGAGAGAGAGAGAGAGAGAGAGAGAGAGAGAGAGAGAGAGAGAGAGAGAGAGGGGA
>NC_029776.3:28211573-28222193 GCF_000817695.3 Arachis duranensis
GATGATAGGGGGTCGTCGGAGGGGGCTACTAGAAATGACGTCGAGGGAAAGATGAGATGAAAGAGTTAGAGAGAGAGAGAGAGTGGGAGACGAGAGGGTGTGTGTGTGGTTCGAAATGGGGGGAAGAGGATTCGCCGTTTGAATTTAGGGCACATTATCGTCAGATTTACCGGTGGATAAATCTGATAGTAAAGCTTTGCAGGTGCTCCAAAATGCAATATTTCGCTAACCAAGGTTACCAGTGGATTTATTTATCGGTAAATCTGATGGTAAACATGCGTGCGATTTTTTCTTTTTTCCTCCAATCATTACCGGTGAATTTATCGTCAGAAAATCGAATCTGACGGTAACCTTTTTACCTAACGCATTTTTTGTCAAATCTGCGGATAAATCTGCCGTTAACACTACAACATTTTCAGGTTGAGGCAACATTTAAAAAGTGTTGCCTAAAGGCTGACAAATGGTTGCTTTTGATCTATGGCAACACTTTTGGACCTAAAGCAACGTTTTTGGGCGCCGTTGCATATGCAGCCGTTGCCTTTGATCAAGGCGATCAAAGGCAACAATTTTTTGTTTCAAAAGCAACTCTTTTGAGAGCAACACTTACCAAATGTTGCCTTTGGTTGAAAAACAACAACACTTCAAAGGTGTGTTTGAAACAACACTTTTGCAGTGTTGTCTTTTCTCTCATATTTTGGCCACTACTAAAAAGTGTTGCCTATTTACCATAAAATACAACTCTTTTACGCGTTGCTTATAAGTTTGAATTTGCAATCCTTTGAAGTGTTGCTTATTAGTTTTGAATATGCAACCTTTAAAAGCATTGCCTTTTCTTTTGGATATGCAACCTATACAAGTGTTGCCTTTTCTTTTGGATATGCATCCTATACAAGTGTTGTCTTTTCTTTTAGATATGCAACCATACAAGTGTTGTCTAATATTCAAAATATGTAACTAATAGAAGGGTTGTCTTTTTGGCAAAAATAAAAGTTACTTTTGTAATAAAAGTACAAAAAACAATAAATTTTTTCGTTCATACATGTGTAATTATTTTAATTAATAAATAAGTTTGCGCACAACAAAAAAAATTTATAAAAGAGACAAAATAACTAATAATAACATTCTAATTAAAATAGATATTAAAAGGTTCAATTAGTATTTCAAATACATATTTATCAGGTAGCTGCTCCTCTTAGAGCTGCAAACATTAATAATTAAGATCAGGGTCATCATTACTATCTCTTAGTTCACACTACCCATGCCAACATGAACACGACACATTTTGTCCTATGAGGAGCTAATTGACAATGCAACTGTACTCTTGTTGATTCTTGACAGTGTCATCAAGGAGTGCTACCTGTTGCAGTTGCAGTGGTAAGAGTAGTGATATCATCATGAGAGCGGACATTTACAGCTGAGCTAACCACAAAAGCTAGGTGACCTCTCTAAGCCCTCGTTGCCTCAACAGCCTCGACAGACTGCGTGGCCACCAATGTGGCTGCAGAGGCCATAGCCATGTCAATCTTGGCCATCCTCTCATCCTTGCTTGGTGCAGATGAAGCAGCCATTGCAGCCGTGATGGCTGCCACGGCAAAAGCCACTGCAGCCACTGAGATGGTAGCATGCAGCTGAGCATTGTGAGTTATTGTTTCTTCTTTCTTTTTCTCCCTTCTGTCTCCCTAGCCATGCTAGTAAATCAGTGCAAATATCTAGCACAACATCTACAAATTCGAGATTAAAAAGAATTTAGTTAGTATATTACTATATCAAGGATCATAAGTAGAAAGCCTTAGTTCCAAAGCATATGGTCGAACAATACAAACATATAAGAAGGGAAGGCAAAAGACAACGTATCCACTTATTACCTAAGCTACTACCACGAGTAACCTGCACATATATCAATGAAGCTTAGTTTTTATTATTGAGAAAGTTATACTGTTATATTAGAAAATCAAATCACTAATGATCTGACACTTGAGAATCACACCCATCGCCTCTCTGTGAATCAAATTCTACCTTTGCAACTTAGTCTTGTTCATATTGAGACGATAAAGATGCTTTCATGATCCTGATAACACCAAAAACTATCTTTATGCCTGATGATAGGGGGTCGTCGGAGGGGGCTACTAGAAATGACGTCGAGGGAAAGATGAGATGAAAGAGTTAGAGAGAGAGAGAGTGGGAGACGAGTGGGTGTGTGTGTGGTTCGAAATGGGGGGAAGAGGATTCGCCGTTTGAATTTAGGGCACGTTATCGTCAGATTTACCGGTGGATAAATCTAATAGTAAAGCTTCGCAGGTGCTCCAAAATGCAATATTTCGCTAACCAAGGTTACCAGTGGATTTATTTACCGGTAAATATGATGGTAAACATGCGTACGATTTTTTCTTTTTTCCTCCAATCATTACCGGTGAATTTATCGTCAGAAAATCGAATCTGACGGTAACCTTTTTACCTAACGCATTTTTTGTCAAATCTGCGGATAAATCTGCCGTTGCCTATTTACCATAAAATACAACTCTTTTACGCGTTGCTTATAAGTTTGAATTTGCAATCCTTTGAAGTGTTGCTTATTAGTTTTGAATATGCAACCTTTAAAAGCATTGCCTTTTCTTTTGGAAATGCAACCCATACAAGTGTTGTCTAATATTCAAAATATGTAACTAATAGAAGGGTTGTCTTTTTGGCAAAATTAAAAGTTACTTTTGTAATAAAAATACAAAAAGTAATAAAATTTTTCGTTCATACATGTGTAATTATTTTAATTAATAAATAAGTTTGCGCACAACAGAAAAAATTTATAAAAGAGACAAAATAACTAATAATAACATTCTAATTAAAATAGATATTAAAAGGTTTAATTAGTATTTCAAATACATATTTATCAGGTAGCTGCTCCTCTTAGAGCTGCAAACATTAATAATTAAGATCAGGGTCATCATTACTATCTCTTAGTTCACACTACCCATGCCAACATGAACACGACACATTTTGTCCTATGAGGAGCTAATTGACAATGCAACTGTACTCTTGTTGATTCTTGATAGTGTCATCAAGGAGTGCTACCTGTTGCAGTTGCAGTGGTAAGAGTAGTGATATCATCATGAGAGCGGACATTTACAGCTGAGCTAACCACAAAAGCTAGGTGACCTCTCTAAGCCCTCGTTGCCTCAACAGCCTCGACAGACTGCGTGGCCAAATTTACCTGAAATCACAGAAAAACACACAAACTCATAGTAAAGTCCAGAAATGTGAATTTAACATAAAAACTAATGAAAACATCCCTAAAAGTAGCTTAAACTTACTAAAAACTATATGAAAACAATGCCAAAAAGCGTATAAATTATCCGCTCATCACCGGCAGTGAGGCCCAGCGCGCCAGCACGGTCTTCTTCTTCGCTCTCCTCTACTTTCCCCAGATCTCTCTCTCTCTCCGGTGATGGTGGTGCGGCGACAAGACGCAGCACGGTCCCTCCTCCCTTCCCGATCTCCCTTCTCCCTCGGACTCCCCCTTTCTTCTTTCTTCGTTTCTAATTGTTGGAGTTAGGGTTTCTAATTGAAAATAGGCATACAATTTTGTTTTGCACTCTCAAAATTTGAATCAAATCAGTAAATAATATATAAATTATAAAGATGTATTTTGTGTTAAGTTAAAAAAAGGAAAAAGTATTTTTTGTTAAAATATTTGAAGAAAAGGTTAAAATTTTAGAAAAAAAATTTTAATTTATTTTTGGCAACATTTATAATGAGAAGTTTATTAAAAATTTAAGAGTAACACTTATAAAGTGTAATATATAAATATCACAAATGTTGCTTATTTAATTTACAAAAGCAATACTTTTTATTTGTACTTTTAACTGATGAAAAGGAATATTTATGGTCTGTTGTTAAAAAAGAGTTGCAATAACTTTATTTTTATGTAACAAATATTAAGTGTTGTCTTTAATTAGTTTAGACAACACTTTTTGAGTGTTATTTACAATATATGTTGCAATAGCTAAAAAATGTTGTAGTGTAAGGTCCGATGCTAAATCCGACGGTATTTAGTATTTTTCTTGTAGTGAAAATTGATTATGCAGAATTTCCAAAACAGGAGATTATTTTACTTTTTGTTTCGTCTCGAAGTAGCAAAACAATAAAAGTGCAATGTGACCTATATTCAATCTCCACCATAAACAACGGTAGAATTTTTACTATAATCAAAATTAATTACGTACAAATATTAATTTCAAGAGACTCACACTCTTGTAACTCATATACATAATCTAATTCAAATTTAGTAACTTTTAAGAATCCAATTTAGACAAAGAGAACCAAGTGCATTCTATTCAAAACTCAGCACATTTTCAAAATAATCACTAAAACAAAAGTATATAATGGCTTTTGTGTGATAACTCTATTTTTCTTTTATATTTTTCAATATAAACTTAATTCTAGACAATAAAAAAGATAAAACCATACTACTCACTAACAAAAAAGAATAAAACCAGAAAAACTGTTTGTGTATAATCTGAATTTTCTTTTTTTCTTTTTTTTTTGGGTCAGGATAATCTGAATTTTCTTGAATTGGTTGCCTTTTTTTTTCTTAAACAAATCATCATATATAAAGCTCGTTGATCTGTTCTTCAATGTAAGAATTGTTTCCTTTTTTTTTATCAAGCTAGCTAGTCATTGCACCAATGACCAATCAATACTATAGTCGTTGACATTAAAGGCGGAATCTTTCCTTCTTTATTGATAACACCAAAAACTATCTTTATGCCTAAGATCAGAATTTTAAAACAGTCGCACAATCACAAAATATAAAGGGGAAAAGAAAAACCTTGGTGCTGGATGGAAACAAACAGTGAACATTGTATTAGTTGTTCTCTCATCAAACCAATCTTTTCTTCTATGAAGTTCATAGTGTCACAAGCACCTTCTTAATTCATGCTTCATCCTCTTCCTTTTGAACACAGACAAAGAACAAACACACACATAAACATTCATTCAAATTGTTCAATAAGCATTAAAAACAAGACACTTTCAAAGCATGGTTCTTTGCTTTTTTCTTATGCTTCTATTTCATCCACTTAATACTGTGAATTATGTCAGATATATAGCAGTATATCTACTATAAAAATATTCTTGCAAAAAATGGTTGGTTTAACCAAATTGAATAGTAACAGTACATAGTTTTTATTATACAACAAAATGGTAATGAGGATAAAAAAGAATTCAATGAAGAATCTTTCATATCTTGCTTAGCTTATGCTTTTAAAATATAGAAACATGGAAAAAATGGTAACAATATAGGAAAAGGAGAGCTCCTCAATCAACTGATAATATTATATGTAATGAAAATGTGAATTGTAACTTGTTGAAAGCTTTGCAACATTAGAAGCATTTCCTGTGAACGATTGATGGACCTGATTCATCATATTCTGCCTTTGCAATCCACATCTACACTCGAGCAGATAACATATAAAAATTAATGATAATTTCATAACAAGATATATGATACGTCTAACATTGATAAGCCACTGACATGCTATTTTATATAACAAGAAGGTAGGGTTGGGGTTGGGGTGGTTGAATGGATAATAATCTTTGTGAGGAGGAGGAAGAAGAAGAAGAATGATTGGTATCCAAATTTATGAATGAATGTTATGGAGGGAAGGCAGTGGAAGAAGGAAGAAGATTAATAGCAGAAGAGGAAGAAGCAGAAAAGAAGTTTGCATCTGGTGGATTTTGATTTGGATTGAGGAAGAGTGAATGCGAACGTGAATCATCGTCATATTCGTCTAAAAAAAAAGGTCTATCTAGCATTTTCTTATCACCACAGTAACAACAAAATCCCTTCCTAACAACATACAACAAAAATAACAAGCCTGGCTTGTGCAAATTTTCACCACCTTGCAGCATTGAAGTGACTTCTAAGATTCAAAAAAATAAATCAAAACTTACTCAATCTTCTTCAGCTCTCTTTTCTTTTCTCCTCCAGAAATAGTTCTCAAGAGCCTCTTAGTATACATGTCTCGTGCTTGCGAACTGTTTTTCGCACAGGCTGCTCTAACCCAAGCTGGTTCCTGTGATGAAAAACAGTGACATAGAGCAACATAGTGTGTCATGTCACATGAAACAATTTGAATTGAAAAGTAATGAAATGTAGAATGTTAAAATAATGAGAAGAAATAATGTTCATTACCGAAGGAACCAAACGAGAGAAACCGAACTTTATCAACAATAGAGCATGCTCCATTATCAAAATCACCACGAGTCCCGGCTCAATCTTCCATTTTCCCTCCTCATCGAATAGCCATGCTAGAAGTGCACAATTAGTGCAAATGGACATCAATATGAGAAACTGCAAAACAGAGAAAATCTCTTCTCAGTGTGATATAAAATTAAAATGGCATTCAAATGCTAGATTCTTGGAAATAATATTCATGTGATGTGATCATGTCTAATTGTCTGATAAATTCATAACCAATCCCTGCTGCAATCATCTTCCTAATTTAGCACATAATGCAGTGTGCATGCTTGTGTTTATATCATAATCAGTGTTTGTGATATGATTCTACACCAGAAGCTTCAGCAACTCTGAAAGCTTCTGCGGTTGCCTGTACTAACCACAAGCTAGGGAAAACACTGAAAATTCAGCACAAGAAACTCAGAAAAGATGCACATCATGATGATGAAAGTGAAAATAGAAAGAAAAGAAAAAATATACATACAGTTGTTTCTGAACATGTTTAGGCCTCGAACCTCAAAGCATAGCATTATATGCTAGCAACTCGAAAAAGCATATTCAATAAGCACATACACTTGACCCTTTCAAAGAACATATATACATCCTAAACACATTCCTCAATTTCCCTAATCTGAGAATAGAATTAGCTTCCTAAGATTACGGAGGAGAAGAGAACCCTAACCTGAGACATGATTGCAGTGAGCTGTGAGGATTATAGCAGAGACGGCTCAAGTAGAGTTAAATTTCTGGAAGAGTGGTGGCAACCTCCAACAACTCAAAACAGAACCAGAAAGAGCGGCGGCAGCCTCCAACAACTCCGGTGAGCTTCCTCAACGACAGTGGTGGCAGGAGTTTCGGCGGTGCTAACCGAGGCTTGACGGCGGTAGGAACGTCGGCGGTCAAAGATCAGGAGCAACGAAGACCAGGCGCGACGGCGACTCCACACGCGACGGTGACAACGACGGCTTCACCTCCTCCACGCACGCTCTTTCTTCTCCGTCCGTTGCTATGGTTCGCGCTCCCTTCCGTTCGCAGATCTGTTTCCGACGCGGCTCAAGGATGAATCTGTTTCCAACGCGGCTCAAGGACGATCGGCGGCGACGACCAGATCTCCAGCGACGGCAAGAGGATGCACGACGGTGCCTTCTCCCTCCCAGTCCTGGCTTGCGCTCATCACTCTCTCCCATGGCTCCTTCTGCGAACGCTCTCTCTCTCTCTCTCTCCACGGTTCGACAACGACGCGACGGCGGCGGTGAGGCCCAGCGCGCCGGCGCGGTCTTCTTTTCCGCTCTCCTCTGCTTTCCCCAGATCCCCCTCTCTCTCTCCCGTGATGGTGGTGCGGCGGCAAGACGCAACACGATCCCTCCTCCCTTCCCGATCTCCCTTCTCCGTTGGACTCCCCCCTTTCGTTTCTAATTGTTGGAGTTAGGGTTTCTAATTGAAAATAGGCTTACAATTTTGTTTTGCACTCTCAAAATTTGAATCAAATCAGTAAATAATATATAAATTATAAAGATGTATTTTGTGTTAAGTTAAAAAAAGGAAAAAGTATTTTTTGTTAAAATATTTGAAGAAAAGGTTAAAATTTTAGAAAAAAAATTTTAATTTATTTTTGGCAACATTTATAATGAGAAGTTTATTAAAAATTTAAGAGTAACACTTATAAAGTGTAATATATAAATATCACAAATGTTGCTTATTTAATTTACAAAAGCAATACTTTTTATTTGTACTTTTAACTGATGAAAAGGAATATTTATGGTCTGTTGTTAAAAAAGAGTTGCAATAACTTTATTTTTATGTAACAAATATTAAGTGTTGTCTTTAATTAGTTTAGACAACACTTTTTGAGTGTTATTTACAATATATGTTGCAATAGCTAAAAAATGTTGTAGTGTAAGGTCCGATGCTAAATCCGACGGTATTTAGTATTTTTCTTGTAGTGAAAATTGATTATGCAGAATTTCCAAAACAGGAGATTATTTTACTTTTTGTTTCGTCTCGAAGTAGCAAAACAATAAAAGTGCAATGTGACCTATATTCAATCTCCACCATAAACAACGGTAGAATTTTTACTATAATCAAAATTAATTACGTACAAATATTAATTTTAAGAGACTCACACTCTTGTAACTCATATACATAATCTAATTCAAATTTAGTAACTTTTAAGAATCCAATTTAGACAAAGAGAACCAAGTGCATTCTATTCAAAACTCAGCACATTTTCAAAATAATCACTAAAACAAAAGTATATAATGGCTTTTGCGTGATAACTCTATTTTTCTTTTATATTTTTCAATATAAACTTAATTCTAGACAATAAAAAAGATAAAACCATACTACTCACTAACAAAAAAGAATAAAACCAGAAAAACTGTTTGTGTATAATCTGAATTTTCTTTTTTTCTTTTTTTTTGGGTCAGGATAATCTGAATTTTCTTGAATTGGTTGCCTTTTTTTTTCTTAAACAAATCATCATATATAAAGCTCGTTGATCTGTTCTTCAATGTAAGAATTGTTTCCTTTTTTTTATCAAGCTAGCTAGTCATTGCACCAATGACCAATCAATACTATAGTCGTTGACATTAAAGGCGGAATCCTTCCTTCTTTATTCTCTAATCATAAAATGTAACAACTTTCCATGAATATATGCTGATCTTTGGAGTATATTGTTCAGTCATCCGTTGTTTTGCTTAAATCATGAATTGTTAATTGTAATATTTTAATTTTTTTTTTCTATTAACACATACAATGCTAGTAAAAAAATAAATTAAAATAAAAAATTTAATTGTCCCGTTAAATAATCAATAAAGAGTTAGGGATCACGTTAGCGAAAAATATACATCCATATAGGAAGAAAAAAAGAGAATCTATCTAATATATAAAGGTTAAGCAGTCCAGTAAACGAAGCACCACAGTATTCTCTCTAACACTAAACTCTCTCCAGACCAACACGTGCACGTAACACACTGTAACCATGGCTTCCTCCACAATGACATGTGTCCAGACCAGTGTTACGATGCCTTTTTAAATGAGGTCTCTAAGTAGTGGTTCTATCAGGAATGGTTCTCTACAATACAGCAGTTCCGTCAGCGACACAGCAACAGTTCCCTCCAAAAAACGGGCAACTTGGTGGGATTCTCGGTGAAACTCCTTCTAATATGAAGTGTTCAGTGATGTACTCTCCCTTCCCGCGCATATTGAAGGAAAGTTGTACCTCGAGATGCAACATAAAAGAAGAATTAAAGTGACCCTGGGTTACAGATATTCGTGGAATATTGAGCGTGTGAGGGTGTTGCTAGCTGGCAGTTTGGCGTCGTCGGTAAGTATTTTAAAATTGAACAAGTTTGAGCTCAATAGAGGATTTTCCCGCTCATTTCAAGGATAGGGATATGGATAATTGTCTATATATAGCAGGACGGTCAACTTCATATACACAAGTAAGTTATAGCTCATTACCCTTTGTATCCTAATTTCTACTAACTCAGTATCCTGTTATTATTGTTTCGAAGGGAAATATGGCCGGAACAATGGATCTTATCGCTGATATCAATGCTACCAAGCTTTCTTGGTCATTGGTTATGGGGGTGGTTCGATTGTATGATTTCCCTAGCCAGTGGAACGAGAACGAGGTGTTCAGTTTGGAGATGGTATTACAAGATGTGAAGGTATTTTACGAGCAATTCTAATGAGTTGGAAGTTGTATTTTTATGCGTTGTCATTTTGTTTTGTTCCTGTTGTTTGAAAAATCTCTTGCAGGGTGATAGGATTCAAGCAACCATATCTAAACCTACACTAGAAGTATTCAGACACCAAATAATGGAGCATGCTATTTACAGTATGCAGAATTTTATTGTTACAACTAACAATGGTAAAAATAGGACAACTCTACATAAGTACAAGCTCAGTTTTTATACAAAGACTGAGGTGATGCTCCAACCAATTGAGACGTTCGCTTTTAATCCTTTTAAGTTTCATCCTTTTACTGAGCTTGAGTCAAATGGTGCCAGTGATGAAAATCTATTATTTGGTAAGTTCAATCAATTTAGTCTTCATATTATGCTTTTCATATTATGTAATATGATTTCAAGTAATATATTTTAACTGCAACATTATTCATTGTAGATTACATAGGTGAGGTTGTGGAAAAAGAAGAGGCCAGGGGAATTATCACATGCACGGGTCACCAAAGCAAGCGTATTGCTCTGCAGTTGGAGGACCTAGAGTAATAATGTTTAATATTTGAGTTGATTTTGTTTTTTAATTCTGTTCCAAAATTTACTTTTTCATGCCAACATGGGAGAAGTATCAGTACTCAAACTATGTGTGACATTGGTGTTCTCTCTTAGTGTCCCAGGAGGAATAAAATTAAGTGTACATTGTTT
>NC_029776.3:28227026-28229624 GCF_000817695.3 Arachis duranensis
AATTTACCTGAAATCACAGAAAAACACACAAACTCATAGTAAAGTCCAGAAATGTGAATTTAACATAAAAACTAATGAAAACATCCCTAAAAGTAGCTTAAACTTACTAAAAACTATATGAAAACAATGCCAAAAAGCGTATAAATTATCCGCTCATCACCGGCAGTGAGGCCCAGCGCGCCAGCACGGTCTTCTTCTTCGCTCTCCTCTACTTTCCCCAGATCTCTCTCTCTCTCCGGTGATGGTGGTGCGGCGACAAGACGCAGCACGGTCCCTCCTCCCTTCCCGATCTCCCTTCTCCCTCGGACTCCCCCTTTCTTCTTTCTTCGTTTCTAATTGTTGGAGTTAGGGTTTCTAATTGAAAATAGGCATACAATTTTGTTTTGCACTCTCAAAATTTGAATCAAATCAGTAAATAATATATAAATTATAAAGATGTATTTTGTGTTAAGTTAAAAAAAGGAAAAAGTATTTTTTGTTAAAATATTTGAAGAAAAGGTTAAAATTTTAGAAAAAAAATTTTAATTTATTTTTGGCAACATTTATAATGAGAAGTTTATTAAAAATTTAAGAGTAACACTTATAAAGTGTAATATATAAATATCACAAATGTTGCTTATTTAATTTACAAAAGCAATACTTTTTATTTGTACTTTTAACTGATGAAAAGGAATATTTATGGTCTGTTGTTAAAAAAGAGTTGCAATAACTTTATTTTTATGTAACAAATATTAAGTGTTGTCTTTAATTAGTTTAGACAACACTTTTTGAGTGTTATTTACAATATATGTTGCAATAGCTAAAAAATGTTGTAGTGTAAGGTCCGATGCTAAATCCGACGGTATTTAGTATTTTTCTTGTAGTGAAAATTGATTATGCAGAATTTCCAAAACAGGAGATTATTTTACTTTTTGTTTCGTCTCGAAGTAGCAAAACAATAAAAGTGCAATGTGACCTATATTCAATCTCCACCATAAACAACGGTAGAATTTTTACTATAATCAAAATTAATTACGTACAAATATTAATTTCAAGAGACTCACACTCTTGTAACTCATATACATAATCTAATTCAAATTTAGTAACTTTTAAGAATCCAATTTAGACAAAGAGAACCAAGTGCATTCTATTCAAAACTCAGCACATTTTCAAAATAATCACTAAAACAAAAGTATATAATGGCTTTTGTGTGATAACTCTATTTTTCTTTTATATTTTTCAATATAAACTTAATTCTAGACAATAAAAAAGATAAAACCATACTACTCACTAACAAAAAAGAATAAAACCAGAAAAACTGTTTGTGTATAATCTGAATTTTCTTTTTTTCTTTTTTTTTTGGGTCAGGATAATCTGAATTTTCTTGAATTGGTTGCCTTTTTTTTTCTTAAACAAATCATCATATATAAAGCTCGTTGATCTGTTCTTCAATGTAAGAATTGTTTCCTTTTTTTTTATCAAGCTAGCTAGTCATTGCACCAATGACCAATCAATACTATAGTCGTTGACATTAAAGGCGGAATCTTTCCTTCTTTATTCTCTAATCATAAAATGTAACAACTTTCCATGAATATATGCTGATCTTTGGAGTATATTGTTCAGTCATCCGTTGTTTTGCTTAAATCATGAATTGTTAATTGTAATATTTTAATTTTTTTTTTCTATTAACACATACAATGCTAGTAAAAAAATAAATTAAAATAAAAAAATATCAATTATATTTCTTATCACAACCGGTTGATATCCAATACTTGACTCAACACATAATATACTAAATCTTTTATAATTTATTTTTTTATTTTTTATTTTTATTTAATTATTTTAACTATTTTCAAATTTATTCAAGTAATACTATAAGAATATATCACATGCAATATTTGTTAAATTTTCCACCATTGCATTGGTAATTTTTAGTTAACTCAACGGTAAACCAACTTGGATTGGTTGAGTGGTCAGCTCACTTGTCCGCTTAAGACTCTTAGATGCTCAAATCTGTGACGGCTTAGTCCTTGAGATACACAAAAAAAAAAAAATAGAAACACATGGATACTTATTATAGACATTGTGTCCTTTTTAAAATGTTTGAAATACAAATAAAAAAAAATAGAAACACATGGATACTTAATCTAAACATTTAAAAAAAAATGATAATTTATCCTTCTTTAATTATAAAAGGAACTATATTGAACTTATGGTATTTATGTTTAGTTTGAATAATAATGTAAACAACTTTATATGATATTATGCGATGAAGTCGTATTTATTTTGAATATTTTTTATTAAACTTTATACTTAAATATAATTAAAGTTTAGATAAAGATTGTTGTCTAAGTTTTTACTTTCCCGTGCGGACCAATGCTGCATGTGTGGCGTTATGGTGTATAGGTAGTTTGAGCCGCCAGTAGTGTTGAAAAATCTTACGAAAGGAATCTATATTTGGCATTTCTTGGCGAGTTGGCGCGGATTGAGAAAGAAATAAGCACAAGCACAATGCCACTTGTCCACTTGTTTCTTCGTTTTGTTCTCAAGTACTGTGCACATGTGCACCTGTGCAGTGTAGTACCTACTTTATTTATACTTAAATATATATATATATAT
>NC_029776.3:28229879-28232149 GCF_000817695.3 Arachis duranensis
TTAAAAAAAATGAAAACAAATTTTAGAGATTGGATTTTTATCCAATTTTTTATCTATATTTTTTAAATAGTTATTCAAATATTTTTACAAAATTTTGGATCAAATATATGTAAAAACGGTTTGCCAAATATAAAAATCATCTGTTACGTAAAAAAAAATATATTTTCCTTGTTTTATAATATTTTGATAATAATTTTATCGTTATCAAAAATGAGAATTATTTTTGTTAGTATTTTAAAAAATCTAGTGAATTTTTGTGATTTACCATATTCTCTATTTTTTAAATGTTAGATTAGTAATGTTTATTTATTAGATATATAATAATTAATGTATTTTTATTTATCAATTTAAATTTTTTTAAAAAATAATTTCATGACGTGATGATAAAATGTTTATAATAAAAAATTTAGAATTTGATTTTTATTAATCTTAAAAAAAAAAGAATTTTGTCATAAAGTTAATACGATAGTAGATAAGCAAATTTTAAGCAAGAGAAAGAACAATTAAAAAAAACTATCTAATTACTGTTGCTTGAAAAAATTTTATTTGCAGCTATTTCTATAATATCTGTTATATCAATAATTTTGTATCCATATTTGTTACAAGAGATTTTAAATGTATTTTTATGATAAATAATGTGTTTTAAAGAACTTAATAATAATTTTATTGAAATTTAGTTTTTACTATCAATAATTATCAATAATGGAATAGTAAAACACAAGAAGCAACTTTTATTATTATTTGATCGTTAAGAATTATTTTTATTTTTCTAACAGGACAAGGGTGTAAATCCCGATAAGTTAGTAGATAATTAGTTAATAAATTAGTTTTTAATAAAAAAGATTAGAAATGCGAAAATAATATTAAATTAGGATAGAGCTCATCGGAACGAGAATTTTGATACCAATTTTAAAGAAATCGGTCTAAAATTAGACCGAACAGACCAAACCGGTTGAACCGGGTCCAAATCGGACCCATGGACCCAACCAGTCCAGCAACTAAATGAATTAAAACCTCTCTTCTTCCTCAATCAGCAGAATAACGCTGAAGCAGAATAACACTAAAGCATAATAAGGAGAAGAGAAGCCATGCGAACCCTTACGGTAAAACTCAAAGTCCCGTAACTCCTCCGTCCAAGCTCCAATCGCCGCACTGTTTGCGGTCACGCATTCACCACGTCAAACTCTACGTTTCTACCGGAACAATTTCATTAGTAACTTGTTATTTCACCTCAGCTTCTTCTTTCTCTTAATTTTCGAATTATGAACAGGAATGTTGAATTTCTTTGATTTCTAATGTTTTAGAATCCAATTAGCTTGAAGAAAACGTTCACTCTTGCTTATGTGAAGCTTGGGTAAGGTGAAGATACGATAATTATATTTTAATTTCATTAAATTTGAGCTTTGAGTATTAAATTGGATATATATGTGTTATCAATGTGTATTAGGTTGTGAATAAATAATTGGAGCTTGAAATTGTGAATATTGGAACTTGGAGGAAGCTGATTAGTTGAATTTTGAAGGGGCTGCCTTGGTTTTAAATAATTTGCTTTGGTTGTTACGTGAAAATCGGCCAAGGTATGGTTTAGGTTTCTTTCATTTAATATATAATGTTCTGTGAAAACTTATATTAGATGACCATAGGATAAATTGGAATGCATGTGTATATTTAATGTTTAGTAATTGGTTGATGAATATGCTTGGTTTGGTTTGGTGATTTGTTTGTAAGATGATATTGGTTGCTAGTTGGATCTTTGAAAGGATATGTGATTGAATTATTGATTATATGGCTATATTTGGTTTGATTGAATGATGATTGATGAAAAGATATGGAGCGTGTTGAGGATTATTGTTGGCAATTTGGATTGGTGGTAATAGATTTAAAAATAATTAGAATGAAAATTTTGAATGAAAAATGAGGTATTTTGTGTTAAAAGCCTAGGATTTGTGAACTATGGTTCTTAGTTGAATTTTGGTTGTTAGATTTGAATATTGTATGAGTATAATTGTTGATTTGAGGTAGATTTATTGTGATGATTGTTATGATGATGAGGAAGATGCTACCAAAATTTTATAAAAAATTAGAGATTTTGTTTATATGATTATTTAAAAAGATTAGATTCAAAGGTTATATGGTTTGATTTAGAGTTATTGAGAAAATGAGCATGTTTTAAGTTTGATTCATTTAGAAAAGAATGAATTATGTTTTGATTGGAACTATTGATGGACGGAATGGGAGGTGTGATAATGAAGGATAAGGATTGAATATGA
>NC_029776.3:28238851-28248641 GCF_000817695.3 Arachis duranensis
TATATTATTGATAGGCATTTCTACGTGAGTAGATGGTTTACCTACAGATCAGAGAAGATAGGAAAATACATAGGAAGCTGAGGGTTGTGTTGAACTATATCCAATAATAATCAGAAATTTAAAGAAGAGATTGTTCAAAGAAACGGAGGACGATGGAAGGGTCAGACTTACTAAATTCAAGCATTTTTTTAAAAGAAAAATAATGTAAAATTTATTAGTGATATATATCTTGTTTTAATTTTTTAATTTAGGCTTTATTCTCTAGGTTAAACTATAGCAAAGATGCATCCAATTTTTTGAAATGCTGATAAAAATAATTTTTATTTTTTGTATAGACAAAAATATTCTCAAAATATTATAAAATATGATAAAAATATTTAATATTAAATATATATTTTTAAAAATACTCAAAAATTAAATTTTAATGTAGGTTTTTTTTTTACAAATATGACAAGAAAAATGAGATAATTTTATCTTAATAATTTGATAATTTTATGCTAAGTAAATTTTTTGTAATTTTTTTATCAATGATAAAAAATATTTTAAAAAAAATGAAAACAAATTTTAGAGATTGGATTTTTATCCAATTTTTTATCTATATTTTTTAAATAGTTATTCAAATATTTTTACAAAATTTTGGATCAAATATATGTAAAAACGGTTTGCCAAATATAAAAATCATCTGTTACCTAAAAAAAATTATATTTTCCTTGTTTTATAATATTTTGATAATAATTTTATCGTTATCAAAAGTGAGAATTATTTTTGTTAGTATTTTAAAAAATCTAGTGAATTTTTGTGATTTACCATATTCTCTATTTTTTAAATGTTAGATTAGTAATGTTTATTTATTAGATACATAATAATTAATGTATTTTTATTTATCAATTTAAATTTTTTTTAAAAATAATTTCATGACGTGATGATAAAATGTTTATAATAAAAAATTTAGAATTTGATTTTTATTAATCTTAAAAAAAAAAGAATTTTGTCATAAAGTTAATACGATAGTAGATAAGCAAATTTTAAGCAAGAGAAAGAACAATTAAAAAAAAAACTATCTAATTACTGTTGCTTGAAAAAATTTTATTTGCAGCTATTTCTAATATCTGTTATATCAATAATTTTGTATCCATATTTGTTACAAGAGATTTTGAATGTATTTTTATGATAAATAATGTGTTTTAAAGAACTTAATAATAATTTTATTGAAATTTAGTTTTTACTATCAATAATTATCAATAATGGAATAGTAAAACACAAGAAGCAACTTTTATTATTATTTGATCGTTAAGAATTATTTTTATTTTTCTAACAGGACAAGGGTGTAAATCCCGATAAGTTAGTAGATAATTAGTCAATAAATTAGTTTTTAATAAAAAAGATTAGAAATGCGAAAATAATATTAAATTAGGATAGAGCTCATCGAAACGAGAATTTTGATACCAATTTTAAAGAAATCGGTCTAAAATTAGACCGAACAGACCAAACCGGTTGAACCAGGTCCAAATCGGACCCATGGATCCAACCAGTCCAGCAACTAAATGAATTAAAACCTCTCTTCTTCCTCAATCAGCAGAATAACGCTGAAGCAGAATAACACTGAAGCATAATAAGGAGAAGAGAAGCCATGCGAACCCTTACAGTAAAACTCAAAGTCCCGTAACTCCTCCGTCCAAGCTCCAATCGCCGCACTGTTTGCGGTCACGCATTCACCACGTCAAACTCTACGTTTCTACCGGAACAATTTCATTAGTAACTTGTTATTTCACCTCAGCTTCTTCTTTCTCTTAATTTTCGAATTATGAACAGGAATGTTGAATTTCTTTGATTTCTAATGTTTTAGAATCCAATTAGCTTGAAGAAAACGTTCACTCTTGCTTATGTGAAGCTTGGGTAAGGTGAAGATACGATAATTATATTTTAATTTCATTAAATTTGAGCTTTGAGTATTAAATTGGATATATATGTGTTATCAATGTGTATTAGGTTGTGAATAAATAATTGGAGCTTGAAATTGTGAATATTGGAACTTGGAGGAAGCTGATTAGTTGAATTTTGAAGGGGCTGCCTTGGTTTTAAATAATTTGCTTTGGTTGTTACGTGAAAATCGGCCAAGGTATGGTTTAGGTTTCTTTCATTTAATATATAATGTTCTGTGAAAACTTATATTAGATGACCATAGGATAAATTGGAATGCATGTGTATATTTAATGTTTAGTAATTGGTTGATGAATATGCTTGGTTTGGTTTGGTGATTTGTTTGTAAGATGATATTGGTTGCTAGTTGGATCTTTGAAAGGATATGTGATTGAATTGTTGATTATATTGGTTGAATGATGATTGATGAAAAAATATGGAGCTTGTTGAGGATTATTATTGGCAATTTGGATTGGTGGTAATAGATTTAAAAATAATTAGAATGAAAATTTTGAATGAAAAATGAGGTATTTTGTGTTAAAAGCCTAGGATTTGTGAACTATGGTTCTTAGTTGAATTTTGGTTGTTAGATTTGAATATTGTATGAGTATAATTGTTGATTTGAGGTAGATTTATTGTGATGATTGTTATGATGATGAGGAAGATGCTACCAAAATTTTATAAAAAATTAGAGATTTTGTTTATATGATTATTTAAAAAGATTTAGATTCAAAGGTTATATAGTTTGATTTTGAGTTATTAAGAAAATGAGCATATCTTAAGTTTGATTCATTTAAAAAAGAATGAATTATGTTTTGAACTGGAACTATTGATGGTGTTGGAGGTATGGAGGAATGGCAGTATGAGACTTAGATGTAAGATTAAGCTAAGTTAGGTTTAGGTACTCTTAGAAAACCACCTTTTATGGCTTCTATTTAATACTTTAAGCTCTATAATTTGAGTGTCGGCGTTCTAGGATTGCCTTTGGCATTCCCAGGACCTTATATATTATGTGCGTGGCACCTTTACCATACTGAGAACCTCCGATTCTCATTCCATACTATGTTGTTATTTTTCAGATGCAAGTCGAGAGGCATCTCGTTAGGCGTCTGGACTCTTGAAGTGAAGTTGTTACTGGATTATTTTGTTATGCTATGATGTATATATATGTACTTAGCTTTCTCTCTGCATAACTTATTCTTTTTTTATCCTCCTAGAGGTGTATGGAGAGGCAGGATTTTGTTTATGTATATTTAGGTTTTGGATATGTATATATATGTGTATATTCTCCGGCTAGTCTTGACTTCGCAGGTTGAGTCAGTAGCTCGTTATTTTGTATCTTTGACTTTCTGTTCCTATTTTAGGTTACTTTACACTTGACAGCTGTAGCTTTCTTAGCACGCAAGTTAACTCGTTTTTCGAGCGTTTTGTGTTTATTTCGCGATTTTTATTTTTTCTATTCTTCAAGGCTCCTAGCATATTATAATTCTTCTGTTATTATATATATATATAAATTTTATTTTAGAGGTCGTAATACCACACCACCTCTATTTTACGACTTAAGCGTAAAGCTTAGTCTGGTAGGGTATTACAAAGGGGATGCCAACTCTTAGAATACAAACTTGGTCTTTCAGATCTCTCACATTATAAAGGTTGACTTATATTACCACCTATCAAGTATGCATATTTCTTTTGAGTTGTCGTATCTGCGTGTTAGATATATTTTAAACACAACACTCATTAATATTTGTTCGATATATATGTTTTTTGTGTCTAACTGTGTCTTAATAAAAAAATATTTTTTTATCAAATACGCTTAGACACACCTAAATATTATCACGTACGTGTCAGTGTGTAAAGCCTTATTCTTAATATATATTCTTAAAATACGTTTAGAAATAATATATAATTAAAAATATTTTTACAATTTATCAAAAAATACTTTATATTTTATATATATGTCGTATTCTCGTGTCTTATAAGAATTTTAAATTTGGGTATCTGTGTGTTTCGTATTGTGTCGTGTTTCGTTTTCATATGAGATGTATAAACCATTTTATCCTAGCAAGTCAATTACCAAATTTCTAAAAGTTTAGAAAAATAAACTAACAACTATTTAAATGATCTGGTATAATCATCTACTATGCCAAGGTGACAGAAGGCATGAAACTAAATATAAAAATATAAAAGAACAATTAATCTTAAATTTTTTTAATTTATATAAAATCGGATATGAAGATACAAATTAAATAAGAGAGTTATCTATCTCAATCTGTATAGGCATATAGCTAAAAAAATTGTATTCATCGAACTAAAGAAGATGAGTCATCTATCATTATTAGTCACCTATTGTAATTAAGAACACATCAAATTAATAGCAGCAAGTTTAATCCATAAATTAAATGTGATGAGAATGCTAATAATTGATTTGGTAATTACTAAGAGAGAGTCACAAGATACAATTCATGATTTGAACAGATGATGCAAGCAAAACAAGTTCAAGTAATAGATAAAATAAGTCCAGAGAATATTTTGAGGATGAAAACATAACCTAATATCACCGTTAGTTCTGTGCCCTTAGTTCAGAAGGAAAAAATAGACTGTTGTCGACAGTGATGACGGATGCAGTGGCCACGGCGAGACGCAACGTCGCTGTTGGAGGAATTGGAGGTGGGTGGTGCGAACAAGTGTCACAGGCGGATGTGATAGATGGTGATGGAGACACGACGACTCTGGTGGATCAGAGGAAGCGAACACATAGGGGTCACAGAGACTCAGAATGCGAGAGATGGTGGTGAAACGCGTTCTGGTGGAGGAAGCGGACCCAGGAACGGTGGAATCAAGTTCAAGGAGGCCAAGGACACGATAGATGGTGATGGGAATAGATGAAGGAGTGAAAAACTAAAGGAATGTGATGGTATTGATGAGCGATGGTGGAAGAACTGTTAGCAAAGATTCAGATCTAAGGATAAAATGTTTCTCTAAGTTGAGGGTATTTAGCGTTTGAGTGCCACAGGGATAGGGGAGAGTGAGAAAAAGTAGAAGAAGAATTTTTTTATTTTGTGTTAATTTTAATAAAATATAATATTTAACCATAATTAATCATATATGATTAATGTTATATACGTATTGGTNATTATATTAATCTATATATATAAAATATGAATTCTCTCATAAATCTTGGAATATAAGAGCAATCACCAATTATAGTATTTCAAAAAGTATTATAAAAATTAATATAATATTTTTTATTCTTTAGTAATATTACTAAAAAAATATTATTAAAATATAACAAAAATATCATTTTAATTATAACCACGCTTACATAATTTACTACAACAGATGCGGAACCTAGTGGCAGAGAAACAACGGCCCATGCCAAAAACGAAGCTAGTTGAGAAGATTCCGGCAAAGATCATTGGCGGTCTGGCAGGTACCGCTAAACCTTTCTGGATATCGGCCGTGCAGTCCGAACCGCCTCGAATTTGGTGTATATATCTTCAACTAACCCTCCTGATTTCACTTAACCTCTTGGCACGAACGAAAGCACGAGCAGAGGCGCGAAGAGCACCCAACCTCCCTCTGGCGCAACCTACCCGCGAGTACACCCAGAAACTCTGCCAGGTGAGTTTCAATACCTTAATTCAATTCCCCCATTTACTTTACTGCCATTAATTGAAACCCCCTCCCCCCAAATTTGCAAAAACCCGTTACTTCATTTTGGTAGCGCGCCAAACACGAGCGGGAGCAGAGCTGCGTACCATCTGCTCCACCCAGCGCTTCTGTCTTCGCCGTCGAATCGCGCAGTGGCCAACCGTGGTTCCATCACCAGCGATGAAGTTGAGCATCTCATTGGCAGTGCGTGAAACCCCGACACCGTCCTCTCCAGTGCGCGAATCCTAGCTATCGCTGCCTCCCACTTTCACCGGTTTGTTCTTCCACATTGAGCTTTTCTTGTGGTTTTCATTATTGGTTCATAGTTCTGAACATGTATTTGGGTATATCTTCTATAAATTGTGGCTAATTGAAGCGATTTCGAGTTAGGGATTTGATTCAGTACGATTAATTAGCAGATTGCAAGTTTATCTTCCAAAAGATAACAAATATTATAGTATAATACCTCTGTCCATCATCATCAACGATGAATTCCTCTGTTATTTTTTATATTCAGTACGGAGACTTGATTGGTTCATGTTAAAATCGTCTGTCTCACACCCTTGAGTCAATTTCTTATTATGTAAACAGATAGAGTACTTTTCGCTTTGTGTGATGAGTGTGGAGCTGAGAAACAAGGTTGAGTGGTTTGAGTGAACATAAAAGCATGTTGATACCATTGGTTTGATTTAATTTTACGGATTCTTTGATGCTCATTCGATTGTTCATTGTTACTTTATTCCTCCCCTTTCTCTTACGATCGATCATCAAATTTATATTGCCTTCTTAAACCGGCTGTAGTTACTTGTACTTGAAGGGTAATCGTGTGAGTTGGATTGAATCAAGCAATCTTTTGGATGAGACAAAAGAAAATCCCATTAGCATTTGAACCATCACTGAACCCCCTCCCTGTGTATGCTCCTGTTAAACTGTGAAATTAAATAAACTAATCTAGTTACAAGGTTCTGGGCTAATCTTGATTTATAGATGCAAAGTGGTTGTCATCATTCCTTTTAGGTGCGTGTACAGAACTGATTATACGTACAAACGCTACAGTTTTCATAATGATCTCCATTGTGCTCTTTGCATTCTATCCTGCATCTATGGTCTGCCTCTAAGCTTGGAAATTTGAAATCCACTATGATAAATTTTATTTATTAATATTGCATCCATTCATCTTTTGCATATGTGAGTAGTGGAATTGATCATTCTCCTAGTTAGGAGAGGGTTATAGTAAGAAGGATTTGATCCTGATGTAACCTTAATATTGCCTATGTGTTATAACCAATACTTACCTGCATTGACAACTTCTCACCACTGCATCTTTTGCCTATTATTAGTAATATTAATTTGAAATAAGCAATATTATGTGAGTTTTGGATAATGTTGGATAATTGATAATATAGTATATTTGGTGACATTCTAATTTCCAAAAACTATGACTTATGAATTAACTGTTGAGATCAAGAGGAGTTACTAAGTTATAACAAACATATAGATACATGAGTCTTTATTCTATTTTCAGTTTGACTAATTGGTACCTGTTATGTTCAACAGATTGCAACAGAATAATTAATACATTTATTCATTTATTATATATTTCTCTGCATTTGCCTGGACGGAAGAATAAACGAGCTAATTTTATTCTAGTTGTGGTCTATAGAAATATATGTTATGTCACTTGTTGATTCATATACTCAGACATAGCTGCTGGTTTCACCCTGCAGGATTTATGCTGTCTCATTTTATCTGCTGTTATGCCATAATACAAGCTGCAAGGCCTAGTTTCTAATATACATTATTATAAAAGAAAACAGATCAAAGAGAGATAGAGAGGGAGCAGATAAATCAGAATACATATGACAGTCTCTTTATGTTTACATGTCACTAGAAGAAAAGCAATTGTTAATCACATATTATTTCATATATGTATCCTATGAATGGATGATTGACCATTCTTTTAGTTTATATATTAAATAAATTAAAATAGTATGTAACCATATATACATAACGATTAATCAACGAGTACACTATGCACTTAGAGTTTTTAAGTAATAGTTATAGTAGGAAGTGAGATTTGACTTAATAAACTTCAATTAGAGAAATAAATTTTAATGTACTTATTTTTATTACTTTAAATTTTTTTAAAAAAATAATTAGTGGTTTCCTTTGTATTATTATTTATGTGAAAGTTGAAATTAGTACTTAATTAGTTTTCGCAGTTAGATACCTTGGCTGGTTTATATACTAATTATTCATAGAGAACTTGATTTACATAAGATAGGATTTTGGGCAATTTTCCAAGTATGAAAATTGATGGAGATATTATATATGGGCTCTACGTGTTTACTTATATAGTTACATTTTTTTAGAATTCGTAGTTACTAAGCTTAGCTTCTGTTCTTTGTTAATCACATTTTTTGTTTTTTATTGTTCTGTTTAAGACTTTTGCACAAAAAAAAGTGCTCTGTTCAAGACTTTATTAAGTTTCTCTTTTTTGTTACTTCATTGACCGAGTTTGTTCCCTAAGATTGTGTTGGGATTCTAGCACTTTTTATATTTCAAATTGGTTCATGATTACTTTGATTTGTACTATTTGGTTTGTTTTAGTATTAATCTTTGATTTGGTAATATAAAATGACTAGTAGAGTTGTTTATGTAGCCTTACAATAAGTTGAAAGTGAGGAACTTTTGAGGGGTTGGATAAAAACAACGCAGCAAGATGTATCTAATATGACTGTTGAGCTGTTTTGAGTTATACTAATCAAATTGTGTTCACTTTTATGACCAAGTGAAATCATTTTTCCAATGGTGTAGTTGAAAATAGTGCAGCGATATGCTACTTTCAATGAAATATTTTACATCAACTTTGGTTGATATTAATATATGCACCATGATATAATAAAGCTGTCGACTAGACTTCTTACTATATTTTTCTTCACTTGATATGTTTCTTTATATTGTGATAGGACCTGAATTAATTATTCTTGAACTGCATCTGATATGTGTATTTACAAGTTAGTTCTTAGCCAGGGATCATGGTCATTGATTTTCTTTATTCAGCTGCTAAATGACAAATTTAAGGTGGAGTATTAGTTATACTCTTTTGGTAATAATATCAATATTTAAGCGCTGAAAAGGTCATTTTCATTTTAGTTGATAATGTACTTACTCTTACAGGAGCAATTATTTAAACCATATATGAAGAGAAGGATGAAGATGGCTTTCTTTATGTAACATACAGTGGCTACCATTTCTTTGGGGATCTCACTTCCTACATGCATTAGCCATTTTCTTATATTGTTTACTTTGATTAATGATTTGTATGATGAATTCGTTACACTTCTCATATTAGGAACCTTGATTTATCTCACTGACATGTACCATTAATGTATCTATAAAAATCATCATAAATAAAACATAAATCAGGATGTATCACTGAAAATCTAATAAATAATGATACTACAAAATGAAAAGGCAACTTGGAAGATGGAAAACAAGTTTTGAAAAAAGAAAAGATGCTCACCAAAATTTTTTTCAATTTATTTCACTCTCCACATGAAAAGATTCAAAGGATTTGTTGTTTTTTTGGGCACTGTGATCTGTTATTTATACTTTTGTGTTTTATATCTTTACACTCTAACTTCATATCCTCCCGTTTTTTTTAAGGAATCTCTTCTTTTCGATTCCATTTTTTGGCTTCGGAACCAGAAATTCTTCCTTCCAGTAATTTTTTAAAAGTGCAGAATTAGACCATGAGTAAGCAACCTTCCTAATACCATTTATATTCTATCAATTTGCCCGGAATCAAGTACCTTTATCTATGTTTTATTTCTGGGTTATTCTCCCGTTCTCTCTTTTGGATTACTTACTGCATTAATATGGAATATTACTCTCCTGTTATGAAGTTTTAATTATTAAAAAGAATTTTTAATACTAAAATTATTAAAAAGGACCAAATCTTTTTATAATATTGGTGAAGAAGAACCAAATCTTATTATAATGAACTAAATATATTCTTAACTATACTTTTACTTATTTGTTATAATCTTTAACATATGTTGTTTGATTCTCAACGCTATATAGATATGTATGAATATTCATTTGGGATTAATTAGTTAATTAGTTTTAAAAAATTTAGTCTAACAGATTGTTAGGGAAATTTGATTATTAAAATATTAATTTATAACTGTTTATTTATTTTTTTTAATTTTTA